>NC_092101.1:37068232-37283232 GCF_045679555.1 Salvelinus alpinus | reverse complement strand
ATAGGTCATGAATGTGGGCTATTAGCGGCATCGATTTCAGCATCAGGGAACTGGACCGCTCCCACAACGGGATCATGTGAAAAAACGAACACTCCCAAATGACGCTGTTAGCTGTCGCACTCTACGTGCTTGTTTGGGAAACACCCTTAACAAGTTGGCTCATAAATAACAATGCATCTGGAATGATCATCGTAATGCTTGAGTTACATCGCAATTGGTAAATGAGGCCCAGAGCCTTATGGGCACAGGTCAAAAGTAGTGCACAATACAGAACATAGCGTGCCATTTGGTACACATTTAGGAAACTGTTTAAAATGGCCAGCAGGAAATCCACTGGTATAATCAGCAGGAAAACCACTGGTATAGCCAGCAGGAAAACCACTGGTATAGCCAGCAGGAAAACCACTGATATAAGCCAGCAGGAAAACCACTGGTATAGCCAGCAGGAAAACCACTAGTATAGCCAGCAGGAAAACCACTAGTATAGCCAGCAGGAAAACCACTGGTATAGCCAGCAGGAAAACCACTGGTATAAGCCAGCAGGAAAACCACTGGAATAGCCAGCAGGAAAACCACTGGTATAAACCAGCAGGAAAACCACTGGTATTGTCACCTTCCTGATCCTATTTTCCTTTGTTTAGTCTTTGTTTAGTTGGTCAGGACGTGAGCTGGGTGGGCATTCTATGTTTTGTGTTTCTATGTTGCGGTTTGTTGTTTGGCCTAATATGGTTCTCAATCAGAGGCAGGTGTTTGTCATTGTCTCTGATTGGGAACCATATTAAGGTAGCCTGTTTTCACTGTTGGTTTGTGGGTGATTGTTCCTGTTCGTGCGTTCATGTTTTCCATGTTCTCTAGTTCAGGACTGTAGCTTCGTTGGTTTTCGTCTGTTTATTGTTTTGTTCGTCTTGAAGAAGTATTCTAATAAATATGGATACATACCACGCTGCGCTTTGGTCCTCCTCTCCTTCTACCGACGAAAGCCGTTACAGGTATAGCCAGCAGGAAAACCACTGGTATAGCCAGCAGGAAAACCACTGGTATAAACCAGCAGGAAAACCACTGGTATAGCCAGCAGGAAAACCACTGATATGAGCCAGCAGGAAACCCACTGGTATAGCCAGCAGGAAAACCACTGATATAAGCCAGCAGGAAAACCACTGGTATAAGCCAGCAGGAAAACCACTGGTATAGCCAGCAGGAAACCCACTGGTATAGCCAGCAGGAAAACCACTGATATAAGCCAGCAGGAAAACCACTGGTATAAGCCAGCAGGAAAACCACTGGTATAGCCACCAGGAAAACCACTGGTATAGCCACCAGGAAAACCACTGGTATAGCCAGCAGGAAAACCACTGGTATAAACCAGTAGGAAAACCGCTGGTATAAGCCAGCAGGGAAACCACTGGTATAGCCAGCAGGAAACCCACTGGTATAGCCAGCAGGAAAACCACTGATATGAGCCAGCAGGAAACCCACTGGTATAGCCAGCAGGAAAACCACTGATATAAGCCAGCAGGAAAACCACTGGTATAAGCCAGCAGGAAAACCACTGGTATAGCCAGCAGGAAACCCACTGGTATAGCCAGCAGGAAAACCACTGATATAAGCCAACAGGAAAACCACCTGTATAAGCCAGCAGGAAAACCACTGGTATAGCCAGCAGGAAAACCACTGGTATAGCCAGCAGGAAAACCACTGGTATAAGCCAGCAGGAAAACCACTGGTATAGCCAGCAGGAAACCCACTGGTATAGCCAGCAGGAAAACCACTGATATAAGCCAGCAGGAAAACCACTGGTATAAGCCAGCAGGAAAACCACTGGTATAGCCAGCAGGAAACCCACTGGTATAGCCAGCAGGAAAACCACTGATATAAGCCAGCAGGAAAACCACTGGTATAAGCCAGCAGGAAAACCACTGGTATAGCCAGCAGGAAAACCACTGGTATAGCCAGCAGGAAAACCACTGGTATAGCCAGCAGGAAAACCACTGGTATAGCCAGCAGGAAAACCACTAGTATAGCCAGCAGGAAAACCACTGGTATAGCCTGCAGGAAAACCACTGGTATAGCCAGCAGGAAAACCACTGGTATAGCCAGCAGGAAAACCACTAGTATAGCCAGCAGGAAAACCACTGGTATAAACCAGTAGGAAAACCGCTGGTATAAGCCAGCAGGAAAACCACTGGTATAGCCAGCAGGAAAACCACTGGTATAAGCCAGCAGGAAAACCACTGGTATTGTAACGGTTTTCTTCCTGGGGTGAAGGAGAGGACCAAAATGCAGCGTAGCCAGTGCTCAACATGTTTAATTAAACAATAACCGTGAACACTTAACAAATAACAAAATAACAAACCGTGAAAACCGAGACAGTCCTATCTGGTGCAGAACAAACACAGAGACAGGAAACAAACACCCACAAAAGCCTACTGCCTATGGCTACCTTAAATATGGCTCCCAATCAGAGACAAATGAATGACAGCTGTCTCTGATTGAGACCCAATCTAGGCAGCCATAGACATAACTAGACAACCTAACAAACACTATCCCATACACATACAACACCCATAGACTAACCAAACATACAACATACAATGCCCACCCCAACTCACGCCCTGACCAACTAAACATAATCAAAATAACATAAAAATAGGTCAGGAACGTGACATAACCCCCCCCTCAAGGTGCGTACTCCGAACGCACCACCAAAAGTCTAGGGGAGGGTCTGGGTGGGCATCTGTCCACGGTGGTGGCTCCGGCTCTGGACGCTGTCCCCACACCACCATAGTCACTCCCCGCTTCCGTATCCCCCACCCAATGACCACCCTCCAACTAAACCCACCTAACTGAAGGGGCAGCATCGGGATAAGGGGCAGCACCGGGATAAGGGGCAGCACCGGGATAAGGGGCAGCACCGGGATGAGGGACGGCAGCTCCGGGCTGAGGGACGGCAGCTCCGGGCTGAGGGACGGCAGCTCCGGGCTGAGGGACGGCAGCTCCGGACTGGCTGGCGGATCCTGGCTGGCTGGCGGATCCTGGCTGGCTGACGGCTCTGGCTGGTCATGGCTGGCTGACGGCTCTGGCTGGTCATGGCTGGCTGACGGCTCTGGCTGGTCATGGCTGGCTGACGGCTCTGGCTGGTCAGATCTGGCGGAAGGCTCTGGCTGATCCGGTCTGGCGGAAGGCTCTGGCTGATCCGGTCTGGCGGAAGGCTCTGGCTGATCCGGTCTGGCGGAAGGCTCTGGCTGATCCGGTCTGGCGGAAGGCTCTGGCTGATCCGGTCTGGCGGAAGGCTCTGGCTGATCCGGTCTGGCGGAAGGCTCTGGCTGATCCGGTCTGGCGGAAGGCTCTAGCGGCTCCTGTCTGGCGGACGGCTCTAGCGGCTCCTGTCTGGCGGACGGCTCTGTAGGCTCATGGCAGACGGGCGGCTTTGCAGGCTCATGGCAGACGGGCGGCTTTGCAGGCTCATGGCAGACGGACAGTTCAGACGGCGTTGGGCAGACGGGCAGTTCAGGCGCCGCTGGGCAGACGGGCAGTTCAGGCGCCGCTGGGCAGACGGGCAGTTCAGGCGCCGCTGGGCAGACGGGCAGTTCAGGCGCCGCTGGGCAGACGGGCAGTTCAGGCGCCGCTGGGCAGACGGCAGACTCTGGCCGGCTGAGACGCACTGTAGGCCTGGTGCGTGGTACCGGAACTGGAGGTACCGGGCTAAGGACACGCACCTTCAGGCTAGTGCGGGGAACAACAACAGGGCACACTGGACTCTCGTGGCGCACTCTAGGCCTGGTGCGTGGTACCGGAACTGGAGGTACCGGGCTGAGGGCACGCACCTTAGGGCGAGTGCGGGGAGAAGGAACAGTGCGTACAGGGCTCTGGAGACGCACAGGAGGCTTGGTGCGTGGTGCCGGAACTGGAGGCACTGGGCTGGAGACACGCACCATAGGGAGAGTGCGTGGAGGAGGAACAGGGCTCTGGAGATGCACTGGAAGCCTGGTGCGTGGTGTAGGCACTGATGGTACTGAGCTGGGGTGGGAAGGTGGCGCCGGATATACCGGACCGTGAAGGAGGACACGTGCTCTTGAGCACCGAGCCTCCCCAACCTTACCAGGTTGAATGGTCCCCGTAGCCCTGCCAGTGCGGCGAGGTGGAATAGCCCGCACTGGGCTATGCAGGCGAACCGGGGACACCACCTGTAAGGCTGGTGCCATGTACGCCGGCCCGAGGAGACGTACTGGAGGCCAGATACGTTGGGCCGGCTTCATGGCATCCGGCTCGATGCCCAACCTAGCCCTCCCAGTGCGGCAAGGTGGAATAGCCCGCACTGGGCTAAGCACGCGTACTGGGGACACCGTGCGCTTTACCGCATAACACGGTGTCTGACCAGTACGACGCCCTCTCACTCCACGGCAAGCCCGGGGAGTTGGCTCAGGTATCCAACCCGGCTTCGCCACACTCCCCTTTAGCCCCCCCCCAAGAAATTTTTGGGTGAGCCTCTCGGGCTTCCAGCCTCTCTTACGTGCTGCCTCCTCAATCCACCGCTCCTGGGCTGTGGCTGCCTCCTTCTTCTCCCGAGAGCGGCGATTCTCTCCAACCCTTCCCCAGGGTCCTTTTCCGTCCATGATCTCCCAAGACCATTCCTCCTGTGTCCAGTAGTCCTGTGTACTGGGCCGCTGCTGCTCCCCGTTGCTACGCTGCTTGGTCCGGGTTTGGTGGGTGTTTCTGTAACGGTTTTCTTCCTGGGGTGAAGGAGAGGACCAAAATGCAGCGTAGCCAGTGCTCAACATGTTTAATTAAACAATAACCGTGAACACTTAACAAATAACAAAATAACAAACCGTGAAAACCGAGACAGTCCTATCTGGTGCAGAACAAACACAGAGACAGGAAACAAACACCCACAAAAGCCTACTGCCTATGGCTACCTTAAATATGGCTCCCAATCAGAGACAAATGAATGACAGCTGTCTCTGATTGAGACCCAATCTAGGCAGCCATAGACATAACTAGACAACCTAACAAACACTATCCCATACACATACAACACCCATAGACTAACCAAACATACAACATACAATGCCCACCCCAACTCACGCCCTGACCAACTAAACATAATCAAAATAACATAAAAATAGGTCAGGAACGTGACAGGTATAGCCAGCAGGAAAACCACTGGTATAGCCAGCAGGAAAACCACTGGTATAAGCCAGCAGGAAAACCACTGGTATAGCCAGCAGGAAAACCACTAGTATAGCCAGCAGGAAAACCACTGGTATAAACCAGCAGGAAAACCACTGGTATAGCCACCAGGAAAACCACTGGTATAGTCAGCAGGAAAACCACTAGTATAGCCAGCAGGAAAACCACTAGTATAGCCAGCAGGAAAACCACTGGTATAGCCAGCAGGAAAACCACTGGTATAAGCCAGCAGGAAAACCACTGGAATAGCCAGCAGGAAAACCACTGGTATAAACCAGCAGGAAAACCACTGGTATTGTCACCTTCCTGATCCTATTTTCCTTTGTTTAGTCTTTGTTTAGTTGGTCAGGACGTGAGCTGGGTGGGCATTCTATGTTTTGTGTTTCTATGTTGCGGTTTGTTGTTTGGCCTAATATGGTTCTCAATCAGAGGCAGGTGTTTGTCATTGTCTCTGATTGGGAACCATATTAAGGTAGCCTGTTTTCACTGTTGGTTTGTGGGTGATTGTTCCTGTTCGTGCGTTCATGTTTTCCATGTTCTCTAGTTCAGGACTGTAGCTTCGTTGGTTTTCGTCTGTTTATTGTTTTGTTCGTCTTGAAGAAGTATTCTAATAAATATGGATACATACCACGCTGCGCTTTGGTCCTCCTCTCCTTCTACCGACGAAAGCCGTTACAGGTATAGCCAGCAGGAAAACCACTGGTATAGCCAGCAGGAAAACCACTGGTATAAACCAGCAGGAAAACCACTGGTATAGCCAGCAGGAAAACCACTGATATGAGCCAGCAGGAAACCCACTGGTATAGCCAGCAGGAAAACCACTGATATAAGCCAGCAGGAAAACCACTGGTATAAGCCAGCAGGAAAACCACTGGTATAGCCAGCAGGAAACCCACTGGTATAGCCAGCAGGAAAACCACTGATATAAGCCAGCAGGAAAACCACTGGTATAAGCCAGCAGGAAAACCACTGGTATAGCCACCAGGAAAACCACTGGTATAGCCACCAGGAAAACCACTGGTATAGCCAGCAGGAAAACCACTGGTATAAACCAGTAGGAAAACCGCTGGTATAAGCCAGCAGGGAAACCACTGGTATAGCCAGCAGGAAACCCACTGGTATAGCCAGCAGGAAAACCACTGATATAAGCCAACAGGAAAACCACCTGTATAAGCCAGCAGGAAAACCACTGGTATAGCCAGCAGGAAAACCACTGGTATAGCCAGCAGGAAAACCACTGGTATAAGCCAGCAGGAAAACCACTGGTATAGCCAGCAGGAAACCCACTGGTATAGCCAGCAGGAAAACCACTGATATAAGCCAGCAGGAAAACCACTGGTATAAGCCAGCAGGAAAACCACTGGTATAACCAGCAGGAAACCCACTGGTATAGCCAGCAGGAAAACCACTGATATAAGCCAGCAGGAAAACCACTGGTATAAGCCAGCAGGAAAACCACTGGTATAGCCAGCAGGAAAACCACTGGTATAGCCAGCAGGAAAACCACTGGTATAGCCAGCAGGAAAACCACTGGTATAGCCAGCAGGAAAACCACTAGTATAGCCAGCAGGAAAACCACTGGTATAGCCTGCAGGAAAACCACTGGTATAGCCAGCAGGAAAACCACTGGTATAGCCAGCAGGAAAACCACTAGTATAGCCAGCAGGAAAACCACTGGTATAAACCAGTAGGAAAACCGCTGGTATAAGCCAGCAGGAAAACCACTGGTATAGCCAGCAGGAAAACCACTGGTATAAGCCAGCAGGAAAACCACTGGTATAGCCAGCAGGAAAACCACTGGTATAGCCAGCAGGAAAACCACTGGTATAAGCCAGCAGGAAAACCACTGGTATAGCCAGCAGGAAAACCACTAGTATAGCCAGCAGGAAAACCACTGGTATAAACCAGCAGGAAAACCACTGGTATAGCCACCAGGAAAACCACTGGTATAGCCAGCAGGAAAACCACTAGTATAGCCAGCAGGAAAACCACTAGTATAGCCAGCAGGAAAACCACTGGTATAGCCAGCAGGAAAACCACTGGTATAAGCCAGCAGGAAACCCACTGGAATAGCCAGCAGGAAAACCACTGGTATAAACCAGCAGGAAAACCACTGGTATTGTCACCTTCCTGATCCTATTTTCCTTTGTTTAGTCTTTGTTTAGTTGGTCAGGACGTGAGCTGGGTGGGCATTCTATGTTTTGTGTTTCTATGTTGCGGTTTGTTGTTTGGCCTAATATGGTTCTCAATCAGAGGCAGGTGTTTGTCATTGTCTCTGATTGGGAACCATATTAAGGTAGCCTGTTTTCACTGTTGGTTTGTGGGTGATTGTTCCTGTTCGTGCGTTCATGTTTTCCATGTTCTCTAGTTCAGGACTGTAGCTTCGTTGGTTTTCATCTGTTTATTGTTTTGTTCGTCTTGAAGAAGTATTCTAATAAATATGGATACATACCACGCTGCGCTTTGGTCCTCCTCTCCTTCTACCGACGAAAGCCGTTACAGGTATAGCCAGCAGGAAAACCACTGGTATAGCCAGCAGGAAAACCACTGGTATAAACCAGCAGGAAAACCACTGGTATAGCCAGCAGGAAAACCACTGATATGAGCCAGCAGGAAAACCACTGGTATAGCCAGCAGGAAAACCACTGGTATAGCCAGCAGGAAAACCACTGGTATAAACCAGTAGGAAAACCGCTGGTATAAGCCAGCAGGAAAACCACTGGTATAGCCAGCAGGAAACCCACTGGTATAGCCAGCAGGAAAACCACTGATATAAGCCAACAGGAAAACCACCTGTATAAGCCAGCAGGAAAACCACTGGTATAGCCAGCAGGAAAACCACTGGTATAGCCAGCAGGAAAACCACCTGTATAAGCCAGCAGGAAAACCACTGGTATAGCCAGCAGGAAACCCACTGGTATAGCCAGCAGGAAAACCACTGATATAAGCCAGCAGGAAAACCACTGGTATAAGCCAGCAGGAAAACCACTGGTATAGCCAGCAGGAAACCCACTGGTATAGCCAGCAGGAAAACCACTGATATAAGCCAGCAGGAAAACCACTGGTATAAGCCAGCAGGAAAACCACTGGTATAGCCAGCAGGAAAACCACTGGTATAGCCAGCAGGAAAACCACTGGTATAGCCAGCAGGAAAACCACTGGTATAGCCAGCAGGAAAACCACTAGTATAGCCAGCAGGAAAACCACTGGTATAGCCTGCAGGAAAACCACTGGTATAGCCAGCAGGAAAACCACTGGTATAGCCAGCAGGAAAACCACTAGTATAGCCAGCAGGAAAACCACAGGTATAAACCAGTAGGAAAACCGCTGGTATAAGCCAGCAGGAAAACCACTGGTATAGCCAGCAGGAAACCCTCTGGTATAGCCAGCAGGAAAACCACTGATATAAGCCAGCAGGAAAACCACTGGTATAGGCCAGCAGGAAAACCACTGGTATAGCCAGCAGGAAAACCACTGGTATAGCCTGCAGGAAAACCACTAGTATAAACCAGCAGGAAACCACTGGTATAGCCAGCAGGAAAACCACTAGTATAGCCAGCAGGAAAACCACTGGTATAAACCAGTAAGAAAACCGCTGGTATAAGCCAGCAGGAAAACCACTGGTATAAGCCAGCAGGAAAACCACTGGTATAGCCAGCAGGAAAACCACTGGTATAGCCAGCAGGAAAACCACTGGTATAAGCCAGCAGGAAAACCACTGGTATAGCCAGCAGGAAAACCACTGGTATAGCCAGCAGGAAAACCACTGGTATAAGCCAGCAGGAAAACCACTGGTATAGCCAGCAGGAAAACCACTGGTATAGCCAGCAGGAAAACCACTAGTATAGCCAGCAGGAAAACCACTAGTATAGCCAGCAGGAAACCCACTGGTATAGCCAGCAGGAAAACCACTGGTATAGCCAGCAGGAAAACCACAGGTATAGCCAGCAGGAAAACTACAGGTATAGCCAAGGGAAACTGATACAGACCATATCTAGTGTTCTGTTCATGTGAAAAACTCTAACCCTATGGGGCCGGTGTCCCAACCTATATTAACTTTAGTCCTGGACTAAAAACACTTTCAATTGAGAATGTAGCATACATTTTGGTCCGGGTGTCAGGGAAACTAGTCCTATATGTTTCACATTTTACTTGGCTCCTAACTCTAAATTAAATAAGCTTATTACCTGCTTTAATCAATTAAAATACAACAAAATAGTAGGCCTATATACTAAACATTGTGTACAAAGTGATAGTTACACAATAAATACTGTACATTCATCGAATAAGCCTAATTCACCTGTGAATCGGTTCTAAACCGTTATTAATGTAATTCTCGAGCCAGTGTCGTCAACGTCTGCGGTTCCTCTGGATCGGGGCTCACCATTTACATTATTCATACGAGGGTGTGACTTGTTGGCTCTTTTTCCCGCCTGTATAAAACGACAAGTTCGCTTAAAAGAAAATACAGATGGAGAAGTCTAGCCGGTTCGCTGTGACACAGAGAGTCCCCTTAAGCTTACGTGACAACTCGCATACTGTCCCTTTGTCTTCAGCTTATCGGCAGAATGCCCGGTCTATGCGTGCTTTGTCTCACTGCGGTGCTCGCTGCATTCACCCGGTTCGCGGAGACGGTGGGACCGGTGGTCCGATGCGAGCCGTGTGACGCCGGGGCTCTTATGGAGTGCAAGCCGCTGTCAAAAGACTGCGCAGAGAGGGTGCGGGAGCCCGGCTGCGGGTGCTGTCTGTCGTGCGCCCTTGCTGAGGGTCAGGCGTGTGGAGTGTACACCGGGCGCTGTGGCTCCGGGCTGATTTGTCAGTTCCAACCCGGGGAAACCCGACCACTGCAAGCCTTGCTAGAGGGACGGGGAGCGTGCTCCAGCGCCGCGTCCAAAAAACTCAACACCTTTCTGCTCCCCGCGCAGAAACAAGGTAAGCGCCTCACCGTTCTAAATGTCGCTCTTTCTATGAAGGTTCTGAGCTGGGTTGGTCTGTTTCTGTTAGAGAACCACTGTAGTCCTAGGGCTATTGGCTGCGGGTCGATGTTGGTGTGACTCATACCAACATTTGCGCACGTCATGGGTTACTTAGGCTTACTCATTAAATATCGATGTGAGTTAATTTGTGGCAATCGGCAATAATTAGACACTCGGCGGACTGTGGCTGCCTTGTGGCTGGCTCTCCATGAGTGCCGGACGGTATGCCTTCCTCTAAGTGTCCGGTGCCCGCTACAAATAGCAACAATGGCCCTGTGGCGCTTCAGAGAGGATTCACGCTTAATAAGATTATGTGCATTACAGTGCACATAAGGGGTTAATAAAAGGTTGGTTATTGTATATTAATGCTATTAGTATCGAATCAGTGTTTTTTTTATTTGCAGTGTGAGGTTTAAGTATATAGCCAATATGTCAATGCGTTTTGCGCATCGTAACCTATTGCCAACATATCCATGGCGCACAGTATATAAACAATAGAAAAACGCATTGAAATTCATAATGTTGTGAGCTTTCTTTAGTTGAACAATTTATATACTCTGTCATTGGGTGTGAAATGCACCATTGGGTTTGAATGGAACCTGCGCAACTATTTTAGCCCGTGGCATTCCCTCCATTCGGCCACTCCGCTCGCTAAGGCGCGTGCCACCATATGTCAGATACACACTGTAGTCGTTGTTCTTTTGAGGACGACATGCTGACTCTCAATACCATATACTGTGTGCTCTCTCGCGCTCTGCACACGCACGCACACACACATAAACCACACACAAACCACACACACGCACACACACACACACACACACACACACACACACACACACACACACACACACACACACACACACACACACACACACACACACACACACACACACACACACACACACACACACACACACACACACACACACACACATCTGGCTGCCCCAACCCAATCGTTAGTGAATGTCACATATCTTTAGCTGAAGTAGATGAGCAAAGATTAGCGTTTTGTGAATGACGACTTTGTTATGTCCATAGGCCTACTCTCCTTTCCCAAACGCGACATGCAAATACGCCTGACACACACACACACACACACACACACACACACACACACACACACACACACACACACACACACACACACACACACACACACACACACACACACACACACACGCACACGCATACACGCACACACTAATATGGACCTGGCACACATATCACATCCATGTGAAGCCATACTTCCTCCACCTTGCATTATCACGAGGAAAGAGGGGAAGGCACTGTTTCACTCTGCCCCCTGTGGTGTTGTTGTGTGTTTAGTGGAGGCTGTGTCAGCCCACCAGGCGTTGGTGTGTGTTTTCTCCTAGTAATTTGTCTTTGCCACAGTGGTGTGTGGTGAAGCAGTCCACTGTCACATTGTCACACACAAAGGCTATTGTTAGCAAGGTCTGTCACTTTTAAACAGAAGTCTGGCCTACCAAAAATAGTGCACTATGTACACTGTAAAACATTTCCTGTGCTTTTCTAAGGTAACTTAGAGGCAGCCAGTCTCCTGTAAGTTATCAAAAGGTACAATATGTTACCGTAACGTATTTTACGGTATCCAAACTGTTCCTGTAATAATTTTACTATTGTTTTTATGGTAACTCACAGGAAACTGTTTGTCTGTAAGTTGCCGTAAAATAACAGTACAGTGAGTTACTGTAATCCTTTTACGGTAATTGTAATGTATGAATGAATGGATGAATGAAGGAATGAAATTCATTGAGGGAGATGGGGATTGTATTTTACAGTATTTTACAGTATATTGCATGGGATTGGTGCAAGCAGGTTGGCTGCTAATGTGTTTACATATGACATCATATCAATGAATGCCAGTTTGGAAGCCTTTGTGTAACGGCTGTCGTCCTCTTCTTCCTCTGAAGAGGTGTAGCAAGGATCGGACCAATACGCAGCCTGGTAGGTGTCCATGTTTTATTAGGGAAAACTGAACATGAACACAAATACAAAAACAATAAACGTGAACACACCGAAACAGTCCCGTGTGGCACAAACACTGACACAGGAAACAATCACCTACAAAATACCCAAAGACCATGGCTGCCTAAATATGGTTCCCAATCAGAGACAACGATAAACACCTGCCTCTAATTGAGAACCAATCTAGGCAACCATAGACTTACATAAACACCTAGAATGAACACAACCCCATAAATCTACAAAAAAAACCTAGACAGTACAAACACCCTAGACGAGACAAAAACACACAAACCACCCTCGTCACACCCTGACCTAACCAAAATATTTAAAGAAAACAAAGAATACTCAGGTCAGGGCGTGACACCTTTGTCAAGACCTCTAGAAGTACAAGTGATATAAAATTCCACATTTTGGTATTTTATATCACTTGGCCTTGACAAAGGCTTCCAAACTGGCAGCGACTACAGGGTAAAACAGACCAAGGATATGGCAGATGCTCAACCATTAAAGGTTTGTGACTAGCTGCCACTCCAATCCGTTCTCTGTACACATTTAATTGATGTGGCACTACTACATCACATACTCACATACAAGTCGTGACTCAAAATATGTTAATGAATCAGAAACAAGAATACTGTGCACCCACTAGTGGTCAAAAGGTTTGTGGTGCCCGAAAAATACGGCACTCTATTCTGTGGGGTGCAATTACAGTACCATTCGAAATACATACATTATTTCCCTGCCCACAACATTTTCCCACAATGCATCATAATTTACAGCATGCTGCAGTATAATGCATTACAGTATTTTATTGTTGATAAATGTACACATTTACGGTATAAATCACAGTTTTCCTATTACAATGTAATATACTTTACCATTAATTTTGTAAATCATATAAATATTGTACACACCTTGTTTGGTTGTTTCAGTTTAGACCTTGATGTCTCTCAATCCAATTAGTCAGAAGTATTTGAAAACGTTGCTAGTTGCCAATCCCACAATGCTGTCCAGTGTTGACTGCTAGCTATAGGCCATTGTCCTTAACAATTCCAGACCAAACTGACCCCAAAACAGCCTCTAGGCAACCGTACCGGTCTCTATCACATTATTGTGCACTGTGTTTAGAGTTACTGAGATGCCCTTCGGGCCCTGCTCAAAAGTAGTGAACTATATAGGCAAAAGGTTGCCATTTGGGAGGCATTCCAAGAATTTAACAAGGCCTCTCCTCTCTCTTTCTCTCTCTCTCTCTGTTTGTCTTTCTGTCTGTCTTTCTCTCTCTCTTTCTTTCAATTCAATTACATTTCAATTTAAGGGCTTTATTGGCATGGGAAACATACGTTTACATTTCAAATGTCATATTATGTACAAAAGGGAAAATAAATGAACATAAATATGGGTTGTATTTACAATGGTGATTGTTCTTCACTGGTTGCGCTTTTCTTTTGGAAACAGGTCACACATTTTGCTGCTGTGATTGCACACTGGGACATTTTGCCTAACAGTTATGGGAGTTTATCTATGTTTGATTTGTTTTAAAATTATTTTCTGGGTCTGTGTAATCTGAGGGAAAAATGTGTCTCTAATATGGTCATACATTTGGCAGGAGGTTAGGAGGTGCAGCTCAGTTTACACCTAATTTTGTGGGCAGTGTGCACATAGCCTGTCTTCTCTTGAGAGCCAGATCAGCCTTTCTCAATAGCAAGGCTATGCTCACTGAGTCTGTACATAGTCAAAGCTTTCCTTAAATTTGGGTCAGTCAGAGTGGTCAGTTGTTCTGCTACTGTGTACTATCTGGTTAGGGACAAATAGCATTCTAGTTTGCTCTGTTTCTTTGTTGATTCTTTCCAATGTGTCAAGTAATTATCTTTTTGTTGTCTCATGAGTTGATTGGGTCTAATTGTGTTTCTGTCCTGGGGCTCTGTGGGGTCTCTCTCTCTCTCTCTCTCTCTCTCTCTCTCTCTCTCTCTCTCTCTCTCTCTCTCTCTCTCTCTCTCTCTCTCTCTCTCTCTCTCTCTCTCTCTCTCTCTCTCTCTCTCTCTCTCTCTCTCTCTCTCTCTCTCTCTCTCTCTCTCTCTCTCTCTCTCTCTCTCTCTCTCTCTCTCTCTCGCACTCTCGCACTCTCGCACTCTCGCCACTAAGTTGTTTACCCCGCTGCCATTAGACAAACAGATTTCGTAAGATGTTTATCAGAAAAAAGTAATGGGAGAGGTTTTTGTATATAAACATTGATGTTTTTCAGGCATCCTTATGCAGTGCCTTTCGGAAAGTATTCAGACCACTTCACTTTTTCCACATTTTGTTACGTTACAGCCTTAATCTAAAATGGATTAAATAAAACAAATCCTCATCAATCTACACACAATTCCCCAAAATGACAAAGCGAAAACAGTTTTTAGAAATATTTGCAACTGTATTAAAAATAAAAAACATTTATACCTTATTCACATAAGTATTCAGACCCTGTGCTATTCATTTCAGAATTGAGCTCAGGTGCATCCTTTTTCCATTGATCATCCTTGAGATGTTTCTACAACTTGATTGGAGTCCACCTGTGGTAAATTCAATTGATTGGACATGATTTGGAAAGGCACACACCTGTCTATATAAGGTCCGACAGTTGACAGTGCAAAAACTAAGCCATGAGGTCGAAGGAATTGTCCGTAGAGCTCCGAGACAGGATTGTGTCGAAGCACAGATCTGGGAAGGGTACCAAAAAATGTCTTCAGCATTGAAGGTCCCCAAGAACACAGTGGCCTGAAACTTCTTTCATTCTTAAATGAAAGAAGTTTGGAACCACCAAGACTCTTCCTAGAGCTGGCTGCCCGGCCAAACTGAGCAGTCGGGGGAGAAGGGCCTTGGTCAGAGAGGTGACCAAGAACTCGATGGTCACTCTGACAGAGCTCGAGAGTGCTTCTGTGGAGATGGGAGAACCTTCCAGAAGGACAACCATCTCTGCGGCATCCACGAATCAGGCCTTTATGATAGAGTGGCCAGACGGAAGCCACTCCTCAGTTAAAGGCACATGACAGCCCGCTTGGAGTTTGCCAAAAGGCACATAAAGACTCTCAGACCATGAGAAACAAGATTCTCTGGTCTGATGAAACCAAGATTGAACTCTTTGGCCTGAATCCCAAGCATCACGTCTGGAGGAAACCTGGCAACCTCCCTGCGGTGAAGCATGGTGGTGGCAGCATCATGCTGTGGGGATGTTTTTCAGTGGCATGGATTGGGAGACTAGTCAGGATCAAGGGTAAGATGAATGGAGCAAAGTACAGAGAGTTCATTGATGAAAACCTGCTACAGAGCACTCAGGACCTCAGACTGAGGCGAAGGTTCACCTTTCAACTGGACAACAACACTAAGCACACAGCCAAGACAACGCAGGAGTGGCTTCGGGACAAGTCTCTGAATGTCCTTGAGAGTGGCCTAGCCAGAGCCCAAATTTGATCCCGATCAAACATCTCAGGAGAGACCTGAAAATAGCTGTGCAGTGACGCTCCTCATCAAACCTGACAGAGCTTGAGAGGATCTGCAGAGAAGAATGGGAGAAGCTCTCCAAATACAGGTGTGCCAAGATTGTAGTTTCATACCCAAGAAGACTTTAGGCTGAAAATCACTGCCAAAGATGCTTCAACAAAGTACTCAGTAAAGGGTCAGAATACTTATGTAAATGTGATATTTCAGTTTTTTTTATACGTTTTCAAAATGTAAAAAAAGTGTTTTAACTTTGTCATTATGGGGTATTGTTTGTAGATGACAGTTTTTCCCAATTGCTAAAACACAATTTTGCAAACTAGGCTGGTTACCTAACACAATTCACAAAACCACACACCCAAACTGCAAAATACCTCATATATCCTGCAAAATGAAGCACTGCAACCAAACTACATATAGCATTATTAAAATCAAACGCTTGCACGAAATGGCACACACTTCATTCATATTACCAGATTTTTGTCTAACCAACTACACACTGTTGGGCATAATGAAAAGCACTCTCATCTTTAGTATGCTTTGCCATAATACTAAAATAGTTAAAATTGTAGAAAATTCTTCAGATGCACAGAAATATTTGCAGATACACACACATTCTGTTGAAACATTTTATTTTTTATTTTTCACCAAACAAGTCAGTGCAACATATGCACAGCAGATATATTTACATTGGACTGAACAAAAATATGCTCACAAAAAAACAGTAAACTGAAAAAGAAAATTGCAGAAAAAATGTGCAGAAAAAATATATAGAAAAAAAGAGTAAAGAAAAATAATTAGGCAGCATCTTGCCTCACAGCTGGGTCTGGCCACAACACCTCGTCTCACAGCTGGGTCTGGCCACAACACCTCGTCTCACAGCTGGGTCTGGTCACAACGCCTCACAGCTGGGTCTGGCCACAACGCCTCGTCTCACAGCTGGGTCTGGCCACAACGCCTCGCCTCACAGCTGGGTCTGGCCACAACGCCTCGTCTCACAGCTGGGTCTGGCCACAACGCCTCGCCTCACAGCTGGGTCTGGCCACAACGCCTCGCCTCACAGCTGGGTCTGGCCACAACGCCTCGCCGCACAGCTGGGTCTGGCCACAACGCCTCGTCTCACAGCTGGGTCTGGCCACAACGCCTCGTCCACATCACAGGCAATATCTTCCCTTGCCAGACATCGAGGGAAGAAGCGCCTTGAGTGCCTTAACCATCCCTGAATCGCACCCACATCAATCTCATCACATGCCTCTTCCATAGCTTGCACAAGAGGCATGCGCACAAAGGGCTGCCGGTCGTATACCTTCCACCGCCATGCCGAAAATAACTCTTCTATGGGGTTCAGAAATGGTGAGTATGGTGGGAGGTATTGCACGAGAAATGGTGGGTGGTCAGCAAACCAGTTTTGGCTGCATGATGGAAGCTCACGTTGTCCCATACTACAACGTACCGGGTTCTTTGATGGTCTGCATCATTCATACGCTCTGGTGGTATGAGAATGTTGTGGAGTCTGTCCAGAAATGTGAGAATATGGGCTGTGTTGTATGGTCCAAGGTTGGCATGACGATGGAGGACACCATGCGTATTGGAGATGGCAGCGCACATTGTGATGTTCCCACCACGTTGGCCAGGAACATCTATAATGGCTCTGTGGCCAATGACATTTCTCCCCCTTCTTCTGGTCTTTGCCAGGTTGAACCCAGCCTCATCTATAAAGATGAACTCATGTGGGATTGCATGAGCATCCATTTCCAGTACTCCCTGAAAACAAAGAACAAAAGCAGTCAGTATGGTGTTATCCAGTACACTGGGAAACAATGTTGTGTGTAGCGTACTGCAGTCAATATTGTACTTACATCCACATATGCTCGTTGTTTCTTTGAGAGTTTCTCTCAAACGGCACCTTATAAAGTTTTTTCATTCTGATTTGGTTTCGCTTGAGAATGCGAGCCAATGTGGACAGACTGACTCGTTGAATGTTGTTGAATATGGTGTTGTCTTGGATGATGTGACTTTGAATTTCTCGTAATCTGATTTCATTATTTTCCAAAACCAAGTTTACAATGGCAGCTTCCTGTACCCCTGTGAACATTTTGCCCCTTCCTCCACCATGGTTGCATCTCTCAGTCCTTTAGAAAAACAAAAAAACAAAAATGTAGGGCTTGGACAATGCAGCCTAAAGATATTTCCCCCACAGTAGAGTAAATTCTACAGGACATTTGTTCAGTTAGTGTATGACATCAGTCATTCATGAAGTAAACAGGTGTCACCCAACTGATACACTATGACATGGGGTGTACTACATAGTGTGAAAGAAATTTTGGTTACATACCTGTACTCCAGTCTAAATGTCCGGATGACACAGGCGACAGTAAAACGGCTCAAGTTGGGCTGCACTCTCTGTCCAGCTTCTCGCATTGTCAGCCCATGGTTGATGACATGATCAACTAAGGTTGCTCTGTCCAGCCTCTCACATTGTCAGCCCATGGTTGATGACATGATCAACTAAGGTTGCTCTGATTTCATTTGAAAGTTGTTGTCTTCTTTGGCCATGAACTCCTCTACCAGCTCTACCCCTACCTCTCACTCTTCCTCCCCCTCTCATTCTCACCCTCCCTCTTCCTCTTCCTCTCTCTGCAACGGCTTCCATTGTTGTTGTAAAACAAAAGGTGCTCACCTGTGGTCTTTTCATAGTGCTTACTTCCTGATTGAAGTGGTAACAATTAACCATTGAGGTGTTTGGCCAGGTGGCACATGTATTGGCCAATTAGCTCATGTAGTGTCATTTTGAATGGCAGTGTTTTGAAATGGCAAACATGTGACTTTATGTCAGATTGTTGTGTCTTATGCAGAGAACCGTGTGTGCATTTAAAAAGTGCCATTTTGAATTGCAAACTGTGTGTAAAGCAGAAAATGTGTTTAGACTTTTGGAGACTTGAGAAGAGGTTTTGCTCTCTGTGTGTCAGTTTAAATAATTGTGCTGTGCATGTCTTTTTAGTTGGAAAAAACTGTAATGAGGGAAAAAAATACAATTTAATCCATTTTAGAATAAGGCTCTAAAGTAACAAAATCTAGAAAAAGTCAAGGGGTCTGAATACTTTCCGAATGCAGTGTAGACTGGGCTCTCTCTCCCCTTGGATCCTTTCTACTTATTTCTGGGTTTTAGGAGTTGGTCGAAGGGATTTGTCTGGTTTCAAGGTGAAGGGTGACGATGGAGAAGCTGTATCTATTCTGCAGCCATTTTGTTGTTGTTTTTTATGTTCTTGTTTACGCCAATGATGACATTATTGATGTTTATGTGGTTGTGTGCATAATGTACCCCTCCCTGCCCACCACTCCGCAAGACAATATCTGGTTCTACTTAATCCTTACAATGTGTGTGTGTGTAACTGCGTGTGTGTTCATATAAGTGTATGTCTGTGTTTTTTTTTTGTGCGTGTGTGTGTGTGTGTGTGTGTGTGTGTGTGTGTGTGTGTGTGTGTGTGTGTGTGTGTGTGTGTGTGTGTGTGTGTGTGTGTGTGTGTGTGTGTGTGTGTGTGTGTGTGTGTGTGTGTCTTTGCCAAGACCAGTTGAATGTGTTCAGCCCACTGCTGGCCTCACGATTCCAGGTTCAAACCCAGTGTTGACATTCTTTCCCTGAGTGCCTTCAGATGGTTATCTGCACAGGGCCTGTGTGCTAATGGCAGCCTATTCCTTATGGGCCCTGGTCAAAAGTAGTATAGGGAATAGGGTGCCATTCGGGATGCAACCATACTGTCCAGCATAGCACACGGCCTCATGTGGCTTGGGTCAATAATAGTGCAGTAGGCAATAGTAGTTCTGGCTGACCCTGATCATATGGTGGATAGTGCGTCCCTTTCCTATATTAGGGAGCGATGTTTAAATCCCCCTCCACCTCTTCTCCCCTCGCCTATCTCCCCTTCTGACCCGGTCAGGTGGTCTGGGCTCTGCTCTGTCTTTAACGATTTGTCAGGAATCTTTGCCAGCTACGTGGTCTATAAATATCAGGAGCGAGCGACTGACTTCCTCTCGCTCTCTCTTTCTCTGCTCCCCCCTCGTCTGTCTGTCTGTCTGTCTGTCTGTCTGTCTGTCTGTCTGTCTGTCTGTCTGTCTGTCTGTCTGTCTGTCTGTCTGTCTGTCTGTCTGTCTGTCTGTCTGTCTGTCTGTCTGTCTGTCTGTCTGTCTCTCTCTCTCTCTCTCTCTCTCTCTCTCTGCTCCCCCCTCTCTCTCTCTCTTTCTGCTCCCCCCTCTCCCTGTCTGTCTGTCTCTCTCTCGCTCTGTCTCACTCTCTCTCTGTCTCACTCTCTCTCTGTCTCACTCTCTCTCTCTTTCTCTGCTCCCCCTCTCTCTATCTGTCTGTCTGTCTGTCTGTCTGTCTGTCTGTCTGTCTGTCTGTCTGTCTGTCTGTCTGTCTGTCTGTCTGTCTGTCTGTCTGTCTGTCTGTCTGTCTGTCTGTCTGTCTGTCTGTCTGTGTCTGTCTCTCTCTCTCTCTCTCTCTCTCTCTCTGTCAATCTCTCTGCTCCCCCCTCTCTCTCTCAGCTTCCCCCTCTCTCTGTCTGTCTGTCTGTCTGTCTGTCTGTCTGTCTGTCTGTCTGTCTGTCTGTCTGTCTGTCTGTCTGTCTGACTGTCTGTCTGTCTGTCTGTCTGTCTGTCTGTCTGTCTGTCTGTCTGTCTGTCTGTCTGTCTGTCTGTCTGTCTGTCTGTCTGTCTCTGTCTGTCTCTCTCTCTGCTCCCCCTCTCTCTCTGTTTCTCTCTCTGCTCCCCCATTCTCTCTGTTTCAATTAAATTAAATTCAAGGGGCTTTATTGGCATGGGAAATATATGTTTACATTGCCAAAGAATGTGAAATGGATAAACAAAAGTGAAATAAACAATAAAAAGTGAACAGTAAATATGACACTCACACAAGTTTCAAAATAATAGAGACATTTCAAATGTCATATTATGTCTATATACAGTGTTGTAACGATGTGCAGATAGTTAAAGTACAAAATGGAAAATACATATGGGTTGTATTTACAATTGTGTTAGTTCTTCACTGGTCACCCTTTTCTTGTGGCAACAGGTCACAAATCTTGCTGCTGTGATTGCACATTGTGTTATTTCACCCAATAGATATGGGAGTTTATCAAATTTGGATTTTTGTTTTCGGTTTCTTTGTGGGTCTGTGCAATCTGAGGGAAATATGTGTCTCTAATATGGTCATATATTTGGCAGGAGGTTAGGAAGTGCAGCTCAGTTTCCACCTCATTTTGTGGGCAGTGTGCATATAGCCTGTCTTCTCTTGCGAGCCAGGTCTGCCTACGGCAGCCTCTCTCAATAGCAAAGCTATGCTCACTGAGTCTGTACATAGTCAAAGCTTTCCTTCATTTTGGGTCAGTCACAGTGGTCAGGTATTCTGCCACTATGTACTCTCTGTTTAGGGACAAATAGCATTCTAGGTTGCTAATTTTTTTTGTTATTTCTTTCCAATATGTCAAGTAATTATCTTTTTGTTTTCTCATGATTTGGTTGGGTCTAATTGTGTTGCTGTCCTGGAGTCTGTTTGGTTTGTGAACAAAGCCCCAGGACCAGCTTGCTTAGGGGGCTCTTCTCCAGGTTCATCTCGCTGTAGGTGATGGCTTTCTTATGGAAGGTTTGGGAATCGCTTCCTTTTAGGTGGTTGTAGAATTTAACAGCTCTTTTCTCTCTCTCTCTCTCTCTCTCTCTCTCTGTCTCTCTCTGTCTCAATCTCTCTCTCTGTCTCAGTCTCGGGACCTAGAACAGCTTGCGAGGCACTGGTCTCAGTCTCGGGACCTAGAACAGCTTGCGAGGCACTGGTCTCAGTCTCATTCTCAGGTCGTTATAGTATTTAGACTATTTCAGATTCGCGAACTCTGGAACTCTGACAGTATCCAAACACACCATAATCTTGGTAAAGATGTTCCTGAAGCTAACTTAATGGTGTTCCATCTCCTAGCCAATGCATAGACCATCCTCTATGACAATCTAACAACACACACTCATCCTCAAGCTTTTTGGACTTCATTTGAAAACGTTTCTAAACCATGACATCAATTCCTGTTGTTTTGACAGAGAACACAAGCGGGGAGCAGGCCGGGGCGGGGGATGAAGGGCGTGCCAACGGCACCGTGACGACGACCACAACGGTGGCGGTGGGCGCGGTAGGTGTGGAAGGCGGAGGTGGTGGACATCGGGGGGCGATAGAGGCCAAACCGCCGCTGCACACCAAGCTAGACGTGATCAAGAAGGAGCAGAATAAGAAGAGCCAGAGCTACAAGGTGGAGTCAGTGTCTGGGGGAGTAAACTCCGACATGCACAACTTCTCCCTGGATAACAAGAGGGAGACCGAGTATGTAAGTAATGACTATTTCTAGCACCATGGATAGACACTTAACTAATACCTACCACCACCTATCTCTCACATACTGTACAAATGACCTTACCAAACACAGATACACGTGCACACACACCCTCACACAGTGTTATTACAGTGTTATTAAAGGGTTGGTACAGTGTCATTACAGCTTTATTAGTGTTATTACTGTGTTATTACAGTGTTAGTACAGGGTTAGTACAGTGTTAGTACAGGGTTAATACAGGGTTAGTACAGTGTTATTACATGGTTAGTACAGGGTTAGTACAGGGTTATTACAGGGTTAGTACAGTGTTAGTACAGTGTTAGTACAGTGTTATTACAGGGTTAGTACAGTGTTATTACATGGTTAGTACAGGGTTAGTACAGTGTTATTACAGGGTTAGTACAGTGTTAGTACAGTGTTAGTACAGTGTTATTACAGGGTTAGTAGAGTGTTATTACAGGGTTAGTACAGTGTTAGTACAGTGTTATTACAGTGTTAGTACAGGGTAAATACAGTGTTATTACAGGGTTAATACAGGGTTAGTACAGGGTTAGTACAGTGTTATTACAGTGTTATTACAGGGTTAGTACAGTGTTATTACAGGGTTAGTACAGGATTAGTACAGGGTTATTACAGTGTTATTACAGGGTTAATACAGTGTTATTACAGGGTTAGTACAGGATTAGTACAGGGTTAGTACAGTGTTATTACAGTGTTATTACAGGGTTAGTACAGTGTTATTACAGTGTTAGTACAGTGTTATTACAGGGTTAATACAGGGTTAGTACAGGGTTAGTACAGTGTTATTACAGTGTTATTACAGGGTTAGTACAGTGTTATTACAGGGTTAGTACAGTGTTAGTACAGTGTTATTACAGTGTTAGTACAGGGTTAATACAGTGTTATTACAGGGTTAATACAGGGTTAGTACAGGGTTAGTACAGTGTTATTACAGTGTTATTACAGGGTTAGTACAGTGTTATTACAGGGTTAGTACAGTGTTATTACAGGGTTAGTACAGGATTAGTACAGGGTTAGTACAGTGTTATTACAGTGTTATTACAGGGTTAGTACAGTGTTATTACAGGGTTAGTACAGGATTAGTACAGGGTTAATACAGTGTTATTACAGGGTTAGTACAGGGTTAGTACATGGTTAGTACAGTGTTATTACATGGTTAGTACAGGGTTAGTACAGTGTTATTACAGGGTTAGTACAGGATTAGTACAGGATTAGTACAGGGTTAGTACAGTGTTAATACAGGGTTAGTACATGGTTAGTACAGTGTTATTACAGGGTTAGTACATGGTTAGTACAGTGTTATTACAGGGTTAGTACAGGATTAGTACAGGGTTAGTACAGGGTTAGTACATGGTTAGTACAGTGTTATTACAGGATTAGTACAGGGTTAGTACAGGGTTAGTACAGTGTTAATACAGGATTAGTACAGGGTTAGTACAGTGTTATTACAGGGTTATTACAGGGTTAGTACATGGTTAGTACAGTGTTATTACAGGGTTAGTACAGGATTAGTACAGGGTTAGTACAGTGTTATTACAGGGTTATTACAGGGTTAGTACAGGGTTAGTACAGTGTTATTTACAGGGTTAGTACAGGATTAGTACAGGGTTAGTACAGTGTTATTACAGGGTTATTACAGGGTTAGTACATGGTTAGTACAGTGTTATTACAGGGTTAGTACAGGATTAGTACAGGGTTAGTACAGTGTTATTACAGGGTTATTACAGGGTTAGTACAGGGTTAGTACAGTGTTATTTACAGGGTTAGTACAGGATTAGTACAGGGTTAGTACAGTGTTAATACAGGATTAGTACAGGGTTAGTACAGTGTTATTACAGGGTTATTACAGGGTTAGTACAGGGTTAGTACAGTGGTTAATAATGTTTTATTGAGGTGTTGTGTGCTGTGTGTGCAGGGCCCATGCAGGAGAGAGATGGAAAGCATCCTGAACAGTCTTAAAATCTCCAATGTGCTCAACCCCAGAGGCTTCCGCATCCCCAACTGTGACAAAAAGGGCTTCTACAAGAAAAAACAAGTGAGAACACGCGCACTTGCGCACACCTAACAAACCCCATTTCTTGTTCCTAGTGAGTCAGCAGGGTGCATTTATCTGTAACGTTAGCTACCAGGTTATTATTGATGTTTATAATGTTGTTGATGTTGCTGTTGTCAAGGCAACGTCAAAGAAGGCCGTGGGGGGCCTGGGCAAGGTTTCTTTCCGAAGCCTATTTAGTGAGTGAGTGAGGGAGTGAGTGTGTGTTGGGGGGTTGTATTACTGTCCTCGTGGGTACCGTAAATCCTCAAAAGTCCCCACAAGGATAGTAAAACAAGTCAAATTCTCCATTGTGGGGACATTTCCCAGGTCCCCACGAGGACAAAGGCTATTTTAGTCTTGGGTGTTAGATTAAGGGTTAGGGTTGCAATTAGGGTTAGAGGTAGAATTAGGGTTAGGTGGTAAGTGTACGGTTAGGAGTTAGCGTTAGGGGTTAAGGTTTGGGTTATGGTTACATTTTGGGTTAGAGTTAGGGTAAGGGTTAGGTGTAGGATTAGGGGTTAGGGAAAATTAGATTTGGCATGGAAATCAATTATAGGTCCCCACAAGGATAGTAAAATATATTCTGTGTGTGTGTGAGCACGCATGTGTGCGTGTGTGTGCACGTGTGGTGTGTGTGTGTGTAATAACATTTTTATTTCTCAGAATTGTATCTGTGAATATACACTACATGACCAAAAGTATGTGGACACCTCCTTGTCGAACATCCCTTTCCAAAATCATTGGCATTAATATGAAGTTGGTCCCCCCTTTGCTGCTATAACCGCCTCCACTCGTCTGGGAAGGCTTTCCACTAGATGTTGGAACATTGCTGTGGGGACTTGTTTCCATTCAGCCACAAAAGCATTAGTGAGGTTGGGCACTGATGTTGGGAGATTAGGCCTGGCTCACAGTCGGCGTTACAATTCAGTCCAAAGGTATTCTATGGGGTTGAGGTCAGGGCTTTGTGCAGGCCAGTCAAGTTCTTCCACACCAATCTCAACAAACCATTTCTGTATGGACCTGGCTTTGTGCAGGGGGCATTGTCATGCTGAAACAGAAAACAACCTTCCCCAATCTGTTGCCACAAAGTTGGAAGCACAGAATCGTTTAGAATGTCATTGTACGCTGTAGTGTTAAGATTTTCCTTCACTGGCACTAAGGGGCCTGAACCATGAAAAACATATCCAGACCATTATTCCTCCACCATCAAACTTTACAGTAGGCACTATACACTGGGGCAGGTAGTGTTCTCCTGGCATCCACCAAACACAGATTTGTCCGTCGAACTGCCAGGTGGTGAAGCATGATTCATCACTCCAGAGAAAGTTCCACTGCTCCAGAATCTAATAGTGGCAAGCTTTACACCACTCCAGTCAACTCTTGGCACCGCACATGGTGATCTTAGGCTTGTGTGCGGCTGCTCGGCCATGGAAACCCATTTCATGAAGCACCCAACGAACAGTTCTTGTGCCGACGTTGCTTCCAGAGGCAGTTTGGAACCCGGTAGTGAGTGTTGTTTGGAGAGAGTGTAGTTATGTTGGTGCTGTAGCCTACTAGTACTATGGCATGGTTTCTATTTGGTAACCTTTGGCCTACTAAGATGTTCTCTTAGAAACATGTGTCCCTCAGATGACTGGATGCAAATTTATATAAACCTGTATGTGCTGTGCCAGCTCCTGCCCCACACAGTGTAGGGAGATAGAGTTAGAGAGGTGCAGGGGAGATAGAGTTAGAGGGGTGCAGGGGAGATAGAGTTAGAGGGGTGCAGAGAGAGATAGAGTTAGAGGGGTGCAGGGGAGTTAAAGGGGTGCAGGGGGAGATATAGTTAGAGGGGTGCAGGGAGAGATAGAGTTAGAGGGGTGCAGGGGAGATAGAGTTAGAGGGGTGCAGGGGGAGATAGAGTTAGAGGGGTGCAGGGGAGATAGTGTTAGAGGGGTGCAGGGGAGATAGAGTTAGAGGGGTGCAGGGGGAGATAGAGTTAGAGGGGTGCAGGGGAGATAGTGTTAGAGGGGTGCAGGGGGAGATAGAGTTAGAGGGGTGCAGGGGAGATAGAGTTAGAGGGGTGTAGGGAGAGATAGAGTTAGAGGGGTGCAGGGGAGTTAGAGGGGTGCAGGGGGAGATAGAGTTAGAGGGGTGCAGGGGAGATAGAGTTAGAGGGGTGCAGGGGAGATAGAGTTAGAGGGGTGCAGGGAGAGATAGAGTTAGAGGGGTGCAGGGGAGATAGAGTTAGCGGGGTGCAGGTGGCAGGGAAATAGAGTTAGAGGGGTGTAGGGGGAGATAGAGTTAGAGGGGTGCAGGGGAGATAGAGATAGAGGGGTGCAGGGGAGATAGAGTTAGAGGGGTGCAGGGGGAGATAGAGTTAGAGGGGTGCAGGGGAGATAGAGTTAGAGGGGATCAGGGGAGATAGAGTTAGAGGGGTGTAGGGAGAGATATAGTTAGAGGGGTCCAGTGGGAGATAGAGTTAGAGGGGCCCAGTGGGAGATATAGTTAGAGGGGTGCAGGGGGAGATAGAGTTAGAGGGGTGCAGGGAGAGATAGAGTTAGAGGGGTGCAGGGAGACATAGAGTTAGAGGGGTGCAGGGGAGAGAGAGTTAGAGGTGTGCAGGGGAGATAGAGTTAGAGGGGTGCAGGGAGAGATAGAGTTAGAGGGGTGCAGGGGAGATAGAGTTAGAGGTGTGCAGGGGAGATAGAGTTAGAGGGGTCCAGTGGGAGATAGAGTTAGAGGGGTGCAGGGGGAGATATAGTTAGAGGGGTCCAGTGGGAGATAGAGTTAGAGGGGTGCAGGGAGAGATAGAGTTAGAGGGGTGCAGGGGAGATAGAGTTAGAGGGGTGCAGGGGAGATAGAGTTAGAGGGGTGCAGGGGAGATAGAGTTAGAGGGGTGCAGGGGAGATAGAGTTAGAGGGGTGCAGGGGAGATAGAGTTAGAGGGGTGCAGAGAGAGATAGAGTTAGAGGGGTGCAGGGGAGTTAAAGGGGTGCAGGGGGAGATATAGTTAGAGGGGTGCAGGGAGAGATAGAGTTAGAGGGGTGCAGGGGTGCAGGGGAGATAGAGTTAGAGGGGTGCAGGGGGAGATAGAGTTAGAGGGGTGCAGGGGAGATAGTGTTAGAGGGGTGCAGGGGAGATAGAGTTAGAGGGGTGCAGGGAGAGATAGAGTTAGAGGGGTGCAGGGGAGATAGAGTTAGAGGGGTGCAGGGGGAGATAGAGTTAGAGGGGTGCAGGGGAGATAGAGTTAGAGGGGTGTAGGGAGAGATAGAGTTAGAGGGGTGCAGGGGAGTTAGAGGGGTGCAGGGGGAGATAGAGTTAGAGGGGTGCAGGGGAGATAGAGTTAGAGGGGTGCAGGGGAGATAGAGTTAGAGGGGTGCAGGGAGAGATAGAGTTAGAGGGGTGCAGGGGAGATAGAGTTAGCGGGGTGCAGGTGGCAGGGAAATAGAGTTAGAGGGGTGTAGGGGGAGATAGAGTTAGAGGGGTGCAGGGGAGATAGAGATAGAGGGGTGCAGGGGAGATAGAGTTAGAGGGGTGCAGGGGGAGATAGAGTTAGAGGGGTGCAGGGGAGATAGAGTTAGAGGGGATCAGGGGAGATAGAGTTAGAGGGGTGTAGGGAGAGATATAGTTAGAGGGGTCCAGTGGGAGATAGAGTTAGAGGGGTCCAGTGGGAGATATAGTTAGAGGGGTGCAGGGGGAGATAGAGTTAGAGGGGTGCAGGGAGAGATAGAGTTAGAGGGGTGCAGGGAGACATAGAGTTAGAGGGGTGCAGGGGAGATAGAGTTAGAGGTGTGCAGGGGAGATAGAGTTGGAGGGGTGCAGGGAGAGATAGAGTTAGAGGGGTGCAGGGGAGATAGAGTTAGAGGTGTGCAGGGGAGATAGAGTTAGAGGGGTCCAGTGGGAGATAGAGTTAGAGGGGTGCAGGGGGAGATATAGTTAGAGGGGTCCAGTGGGAGATAGAGTTAGAGGGGTGCAGGGAGAGATAGAGTTAGAGGGGTGCAGGGGAGATAGAGTTAGAGGGGTGCAGGGGAGATAGAGTTAGAGGGGTGCAGGGGAGATAGAGTTAGAGGGGTGCAGGGGAGATAGAGTTAGAGGGGTGCAGGGGAGATAGAGTTAGAGGGGTGCAGGGGAGATAGAGTTAGAGGGGTGCAGGGGAGATAGAGTTAGAGGGGTCCAGTGGGAGATAGAGTTAGAGGGGTGCAGGGGAGATAGAGTTAGAGGGGTGCAGGGAGAGATAGAGTTAGAGGGGTGCAGGGAGAGATAGAGTTAGAGGGGTGCAGGGGAGATAGAGTTAGAGGGGTGCAGGGAGAGATAGAGTTAGAGGGGTGCAGGGAGAGATAGAGTTAGAGGGGGTGCAGGGGAGATAGTTAGAGGGGTGCAGGGAGAGATAGTGTTAGAGGGGATCAGGGGGAGATAGAGTTAGAGGAGTGCAGGGAGAGATAGAGTTAGAGGGGTGCAGGGGAGATATAGTTAGAGGGGTGCAGGGGAGATAGAGTTAGAGGGGTGCAGGGAGAGATAAAGTTAGAGGGGTGCAGGGGAGATAGAGTTAGAGGGGATCAGGGGAGATAGAGTTAGAGGGGTGCAGGGAGAGATAGAGTTAGAGGGGTGCAGGGAGAGATAGAGTTAGAGGGGGTGCAGGGGAGATAGTTAGAGGGGTGCAGGGAGAGATAGTGTTAGAGGGGATCAGGGGGAGATAGAGTTAGAGGAGTGCAGGGAGAGATAGAGTTAGAGGGGTGCAGGGGAGATATAGTTAGAGGGGTGCAGGGGAGATAGAGTTAGAGGGGTGCAGGGAGAGATAAAGTTAGAGGGGTGCAGGGGAGATAGAGTTAGAGGGGTGCAGGGAGAGATAGAGTTAGAGGGGTGCAGGGGAGATAGAGTTAGAGGGGTCCAGTGGGAGATAGAGTTAGAGGGGTGCAGGGGAGATAGAGTTAGAGGGGTGCAGGGAGAGATAGAGTTAGAGGTGTGCAGGGAGAGATAGAGTTAGAGGGGTGCAGGGGAGATAGAGTTAGAGGGGTCCAGTGGGAGATAGAGTTAGAGGGGTGCAGGGGAGATAGAGTTAGAGGGGTGCAGGGCGAGTTGGAGTTAGAGGGGTCCAGTGGGAGATAGAGTTAGAGGGGTGCAGGGGAGATAGAGTTAGAGGGGTGCAGGGGAGATAGAGTTAGAGGGGTGCAGGGAGAGATAGAGTTAGAGGGGTGCAGGGGAGATAGAGTTAGAGGGGTGCAGGGAGAGATAGAGTTAGAGGGGTCCAGTGGGAGATAGAGTTAGAGGGGTGCAGGGGAGATAGAGTTAGAGGGGTGCAGGGGGAGATAGAGTTAGAGGGGTGCAGGGAGAGATAGAGTTAGAGGGGTGCAGGGGAGATAGAGTTAGAGGGGTGCAGGGAGAGATAGAGTTAGAGGGGTCCAGTGGGAGATAGAGTTAGAGGGGTGCAGGGAGAGATAGTTAGAGGGGTCCAGTGGGAGATAGAGTTAGAGGGGTGCAGGGGGAGATAGAGTTAGAGGGGTGCAGGGGAGATAGAGTTAGAGGGGTGCAGGGGGAGATAGAGTTAGAGGGGTCCAGTGGGAGATAGAGTTAGAGGGGTCCAGTGGGAGATAGAGTTAGAGGGGTGCAGGGGAGATACAGTTAGAGGGGTGCAGGGCGAGTTAGAGTTAGAGGGGTCCAGTGGGAGATAGAGTTAGAGGGGTGCAGGGGGAGATAGAGTTAGAGGGGTCCAGTGGGAGATAGAGTTAGAGGGGTCAAGTGGGAGATAGAGTTAGAGGGGTGCAGGGGGAGATAGAGTTAGAGGGGTGCAGGGCGAGTTAGAGTTAGAGGGGTCCAGTGGGAGATAGAGTTAGAGGGGTGCAGGGAGAGATAGAGTTAGAGGGGTGCAGGGCGAGTTAGAGTTAGAGGGGTCCAGTGGGAGATAGAGTTAGAGGGGTGCAGGGGAGATAGAGTTAGAGGGGTGCAGGGGGAGATATAGTTAGAGGGGTCCAGTGGGAGATAGAGTTAGAGGGGTGCAGGGAGAGATAGAGTTAGAGGGGTGCAGGGGGAGATAGAGTTAGAGGGGTGCAGGGGGAGATATAGTTAGAGGGGATCAGGGGAGATAGAGTTAGAGGGGTGCAGGGAGAGATAGAGTTAGAGGGGTGCAGGGGAGATAGAGTTAGAGGGGTCCAGTGGGAGATAGAGTTAGAGGGGTGCAGGGAGAGATAAAGTTAGAGGGGTGCAGGGGAGATAGAGTTAGAGGGGTGCAGGGAGAGATAGAGTTAGAGGGGTGCAGGGGAGATAGAGTTAGAGGGGTGCAGGGAGAGATAGAGTTAGAGGGGTGCAGGGGAGATAGAGTTAGAGGGGTCCAGTGGGAGATAGAGTTAGAGGGGTGCAGGGGAGATAGAGTTAGAGGGGTGCAGGGAGAGATAGAGTTAGAGGGGTGCAGGGAGAGATAGAGTTAGAGGGGTGCAGGGGAGATAGAGTTAGAGGGGTCCAGTGGGAGATAGAGTTAGAGGGGTGCAGGGGAGATAGAGTTAGAGGGGTGCAGGGAGAGATAGAGTTAGAGGGGTGCAGGGGGAGATAGAGTTAGAGGGGTGCAGGGCGAGATAGAGTTAGAGGGGTGCAGGGGAGATAGAGTTAGAGGGGTCCAGTGGGAGATAGAGTTGGAGGGGTGCAGGGGGAGATAGAGTTAGAGGGGTGCAGGGAGAGATAGAGTTAGAGGGGTGCAGGAGAGATAGAGTTAGAGGGGTGCAGGGGGAGATAGAGTTAGAGGGGTGCAGGGAGAGATAGAGTTAGAGGGGTGCAGGGGAGATAGAGTTAGAGGGGTGCAGGGGGAGATAGAGTTAGAGGGGTGCAGGGAGAGATAGAGTTAGAGGGGTGCAGGGGAGATAGAGTTAGAGGGGTGCAGGGAGAGATAGAGTTAGAGGGGTCCAGTGGGAGATAGAGTTAGAGGGGTGCAGGGGAGATAGAGTTAGAGGGGTGCAGGGAGAGATAGAGTTAGAGGGGTCCAGTGGGAGATAGAGTTAGAGGGGTGCAGGGAGAGATAGAGTTAGAGGGGTGCAGGGGAGATAGAGTTAGAGGGGTGCAGGGGAGATAGAGTTAGAGGGGTCCAGTGGGAGATAGAGTTAGAGGGGTGCAGGGGAGATAGAGTTAGAGGGGTGCAGGGGAGATAGAGTTAGAGGGGTGCAGGGGGAGATAGAGTTAGAGGGGTGCAGGGGAGATAGAGTTAGAGGGGTCCAGTGGGAGATAGAGTTAGAGGGGTGCGGGGAGAGATAGAGTTAGAGGGGTGCAGTGGGAGATAGAGTTAGAGGGGTCCAGTGGGAGATAGAGTTAGAGGGGTGCAGGGGAGATAGAGTTAGAGGGGTCCAGTGGGAGATAGAGTTAGAGGGGTGCGGGGAGAGATAGAGTTAGAGGGGTCCAGTGGGAGATAGAGTTAGAGGGGTCCAGTGGGAGATAGAGTTAGAGGGGTGCAGGGGAGATAGAGTTAGAGGGGTGCAGGTGGCAGGGAGATAGAGGTAGGGGTGCAGGCAGGCTGCCAGGGGTGTTGAGGTAAACCCTTTGAGGTTGAATTTTGCAGTCACAGAAGATTTATGACCGGGAATCACAGTGAATAGGAGACCGTGTGAACCATCTAGGGTGACAATACTAAGCAGAAAGGAGGGTATGGAGAGGAAGAGAGGGGTTTGACTGAGGGGGAAGAGCGGAATTAAACGAACACAGTCATGAAAGCAAGCTGTTCAAGTCAAGGGTACCCTAGACTAAAATATTAATCCTGTCTGCAGAGGCTTCGTGTGTGTGTGTGTGTGTGTGTGTGTGTGTGTGTGTGTGTGTGTGTGTGTGTGTGTGTGTGTGTGTGTGTGTGTGTGTGTGTGTGTGTGTGTGTGTGTGGGTGTGTGTGTGTGTGTGTGTGTGTGTGTGTGTGTGTGTGTGTGTGTGTGTGTGTGTGTGTGTGTGTGTTTGTGTGTAATGTGAGTGGACCAGAAGATAGACGAATCCTGAGCTGGGGGAGCCATACCTGAGAAGGCTAAATTTAGTTGCAGTTATATGAATTGGCTCAGTGTACCAATGAAAGCCAAGCATGCCTTACCCTGTCCCACTCACTGACTCACCCCCCTCTCTTTTTCTCTTTCTCTCTACAAGTCAACTCCCCTACTCTCTCTACACCTCCCTCTCTCTACACCTCCCTCTCCCTACACCTCCCTCTCTCTACACCTCCCTCTCTCTACACCTCTATCTCTCTACACCTCCCTCTCTCTACACCTCTATCTCTCTACATCTCCCTCTCTCTACACCTGCCTCTCTCTACACCTCCCTCTCTCTACACCTCTATCTCTCTACACCTCCCTTTCTCTACACCTCCCTCTCTCTACACCTCCCTCTCTCTACACCTCCCTTTCTCTACACCTCCCTTTCTCTACACCTCCCTCTTCTTACATCTCCCTTTCTCTACACCTCCCTCTCTCTACACCTCCCTTTCTCTACACCTCCCTCTCTCTACACCATCTCTCTACATCTCCCTTTCTCTACATCTCCCTTTCTCTACACCTCCCTTTCTCTACACCTCCCTCTCTCTACACCTCCCTTTCTCTACACCTCCCTCTACACCATCTCTCTACATCTCTCTTTCTCTACACCTCCCTTTCTCTACACCTCCATCTCTCTACACCTCCCTTTCTCTACACCATCCCTTTCTCTACACCTCCCTCTCCTTACATCTCCCTTTCTCTACACCTCCCTCTCTCTACACCTCCCTTTCTCTACACCTCCCTCTCTCTACACCATCTCTCTACATCTCCCTTTCTCTACACCTCCCTCTCTCTACACCTCCCTCTCTCTACACCTCCATCTCTCTACACCTCCCTTTCTCTACACCATCCCTTTCTCTACACCTCCCTCTCTCTACACCTCCCTCTTTCTACACCTCCCTTTCTCTACACCTCCCTTTCTCTACACCATCCCTATCTCTACACCTCCCTCTCTCTACACCTCCCTCTCCTTACACATCCCTTTCTCTACACCTCCCTTTCTCTACACCTCCCTTTCTCTACACCTCCCTCTCTCTACACCTCCCTTTCTCTACACCTCCCTTTCTGTACACCACCCTTTCTCTACACCTCCCTCTCTCTACACCTCCCTCTCTCTACACCTCCCTTTCTCTACACCTCCCTCTCTCTACACCTCCATTTCTCTACACCTCCCTCTCTCTACACCTCCCTCTCTCTACACCTCCCTCTCTCTACACCTCCCTTTCTCTACACCTCCATTTCTCTACACATCCCTCTCTCTACACCCCCCTTTCTCTACACCTCCCTTTCTCTACACCTCCTTCTCTCTACACCTCCCTTTCTCTACACCTCCCTTTCTCTACACCTCCCTCTCTCTACACCTCCCTTTCTCTACACCTCCCTCTCTCTACACCATCTCTATACATCTCCCTTTCTCTACACCTCCCTTTCTCTACACCTCCCTCTCTCTACACCTCCATCTCTCTACCCCTCCCTTTCGCTACACCATCCCTTTCTCTACACCTCCCTCTCCTTACATCTCCCTTTCTCTACACCTCCCTCTCTCTACACCTCCCTTTCTCTACACCTCCCTCTCTCTACACCATCTCTCTACATCTCCCTTTCTCTACACCTCCCTCTCTCTACACCATCTCTCTACATCTCCCTTTCTCTACACCTCCCTTTCTCTACACCTCCCTCTTCTTACATCTCCCTTTCTCTACACCTCCCTCTCTCTACACCTCCCTTTCTCTACACCTCCCTCTCTCTACACCATCTCTCTACATCTCCCTTTCTCTACACCTCCCTTTCTCTACACCTCCCTCTCTCTACACCTCCATCTCTCTACACCTCCCTTTCGCTACACCATCCCTTTCTCTACACCTCCCTCTCCTTACATCTCCCTTTCTCTACACCTCCCTCTCTCTACACCTCCCTTTCTCTACACCTCCCTCTCTCTACACCATCTCGCTACATCTCCCTTTCTCTACACCTCCCTCTCTCTACACCATCTCTCTACATCTCCCTTTCTCTACACCTCCCTTTCTCTACACCTCCCTCTTCTTACATCTCCCTTTCTCTACACCTCCCTCTCTCTACACCTCCCTTTCTCTACACCTCCCTCTCTCTACACCATCTCTCTACATCTCCCTTTCTCTACATCTCCCTTTCTCTACACCTCCCTCTCTCTACACCTCCCTTTCTCTACACCTCCCTCTCTCTACACCTCCATCTCTCTACACCTCCCTTTCGCTACACCATCCCTTTCTCTACACCTCCCTCTCCTTACATCTCCCTTTCTCTACACCTCCCTCTCTCTACACCTCCCTCTCTCTACACCTCCATCTCTCTACACCTCCCTTTCGCTACACCATCCCTTTCTCTACACCTCCCTCTCCTTACATCTCCCTTTCTCTACACCTCCCTCTCTCTACACCTCCCTTTCTCTACACCTCCCTCTCTCTACACCATCTCTCTACATCTCCCTTTCTCTACACCTCCCTCTCTCTACACCTCCCTCTCTCTACACCTCCATCTCTCTACACCTCCCTTTCTCTACACCATCCCTTTCTCTACACCTCCCTCTCTCTACACCTCCCTCTTTCTACACCTCCCTTTCTCTACACCTCCCTTTCTCTACACCATCCCTATCTCTACACCTCCCTCTCTCTACACCTCCCTCTCCTTACACATCCCTTTCTCTACACCTCCCTTTCTCTACACCTCACTTTCTCTACACCTCCCTCTCTCTACACCTCCCTTTCTCTACACCTCCCTTTCTGTACACCACCCTTTCTCTACACCTCCCTCTCTCTACACCTCCCTCTCTCTACACCTCCCTTTCTCTACACCTCCCTTTCTCTACACCTCCATTTCTCTACACCTCCCTCTCTCTACACCTCCCTCTCTCTACACCTCCCTCTCTCTACACCTCCCTTTCTCTACACCTCCATTTCTCTACACATCCCTCTCTCTACACCCCCCTTTCTCTACACCTCCCTTTCTCTACACCTCCTTCTCTCTACACCTCCCTTTCTCTACACCTCCCTTTCTCTACACCTCCCTCTCTCTACACCTCCCTTTCTCTACACCTCCCTCTCTCTACACCATCTCTCTACATCTCCCTTTCTCTACACCTCCCTTTCTCTACACCTCCCTCTCTCTACACCTCCATCTCTCTACCCCTCCCTTTCGCTACACCATCCCTTTCTCTACACCTCCCTCTCCTTACATCTCCCTTTCTCTACACCTCCCTCTCTCTACACCTCCCTTTCTCTACACCTCCCTCTCTCTACACCATCTCTCTACATCTCCCTTTCTCTACACCTCCCTCTCTCTACACCATCTCTCTACATCTCCCTTTCTCTACACCTCCCTTTCTCTACACCTCCCTCTTCTTACATCTCCCTTTCTCTACACCTCCCTCTCTCTACACCTCCCTTTCTCTACACCTCCCTCTCTCTACACCATCTCTCTACATCTCCCTTTCTCTACACCTCCCTTTCTCTACACCTCCCTCTCTCTACACCTCCATCTCTCTACACCTCCCTTTCGCTACACCATCCCTTTCTCTACACCTCCCTCTCCTTACATCTCCCTTTCTCTACACCTCCCTCTCTCTACACCTCCCTTTCTCTACACCTCCCTCTCTCTACACCATCTCGCTACATCTCCCTTTCTCTACACCTCCCTCTCTCTACACCATCTCTCTACATCTCCCTTTCTCCACACCTCCCTTTCTCTACACCTCCCTCTTCTTACATCTCCCTTTCTCTACACCTCCCTCTCTCTACACCTCCCTTTCTCTACACCTCCCTCTCTCTACACCATCTCTCTACATCTCCCTTTCTCTACATCTCCCTTTCTCTACACCTCCCTCTCTCTACACCTCCCTTTCTCTACACCTCCCTCTCTCTACACCCTTTCTCTACACCTCCCTCTCTCTACACCTCCATCTCTCTACACCTCCCTTTCGCTACACCATCCCTTTCTCTACACCTCCCTCTCCTTACATCTCCCTTTCTCTACACCTCCCTCTCTCTACACCTCCCTTTCTCTACACCTCCCTCTCTCTACACCATCTCTCTACATTTCCCTTTCTCTACACCTCCCTCTATCTACACCATCTCTCTACATCTCCCTTTCTCTACACCTCCCTTTCTCTACACCTCCCTCTTCTTACATCTCCCTTTCGCTACACCATCCCTTTCTCTACACCTCCCTCTCCTTACATCTCCCTTTCTCTACACCTCCCTCTCTCTACACCTCCCTTTCTCTACACCTCCCTCTCTCTACACCATCTCTCTACATTTCCCTTTCTCTACACCTCCCTCTATCTACACCATCTCTCTACACCTCCCTTTCTCTACACCTCCCTCTCTCTACACCATCTCTCTACATCTCCCTTTCTCTACACCTCCCTTTCTCTACACCTCCCTCTCTCTACACCTCCATCTCTCTACACCTCCCTTTCGCTACACCATCCCTTTCTCTACACCTCCCTCTCCTTACATCTCCCTTTCTCTACACCTCCCTCTCTCTACACCTCCCTTTCTCTACACCTCCCTCTCTCTACACCACCTCGCTACATCTCCCTTTCTCTACACCTCCCTCTCTCTACACCATCTCTCTACATCTCCCTTTCTCTACACCTCCCTTTCTCTACACCTCCCTCTTCTTACATCTCCCTTTCTCTACACCTCCCTCTCTCTACACCTCCCTTTCTCTACACCTCCCTCTCTCTACACCATCTCTCTACATCTCCCTTTCTCTACATCTCCCTTTCTCTACACCTCCCTCTCTCTACACCTCCCTTTCTCTACACCTCCCTCTCTCTACACCATCTCTCTACATCTCCCTTTCTCTACACCTCCCTTTCTCTACACCTCCATCTCTCTACACCTCCCTTTCTCTACACCATCCCTTTCTCTACACCTCCCTCTCCTTACATCTCCCTTTCTCTACACCTCCCTCTCTCTACACCTCCCTTTCTCTACACCTCCCTCTCTCTACACCATCTCTCTACATCTCCCTTTCTCTACACCTCCCTCTCTCTACACCTCCCTCTCTCTACACCTCCATCTCTCTACACCTCCCTTTCTCTACACCATCCCTTTCTCTACACCTCCCTCTCTCTACACCTCCCTCTTTCTACACCTCCCTTTCTCTACACCTCCCTTTCTCTACACCATCCCTATCTCTACACCTCCCTCTCTCTACACCTCCCTCTCCTTACACATCCCTTTCTCTACACCTCCCTTTCTCTACACCTCACTTTCTCTACACCTCCCTCTCTCTACACCTCCCTTTCTCTACACCTCCCTTTCTGTACACCACCCTTTCTCTACACCTCCCTCTCTCTACACCTCCCTCTCTCTACACCTCCCTTTCTCTACACCTCCCTTTCTCTACACCTCCATTTCTCTACACCTCCCTCTCTCTACACCTCCCTCTCTCTACACCTCCCTCTCTCTACACCTCCCTTTCTCTACACCTCCATTTCTCTACACATCCCTCTCTCTACACCCCCCTTTCTCTACACCTCCCTTTCTCTACACCTCCTTCTCTCTACACCTCCCTTTCTCTACACCTCCCTTTCTCTACACCTCCCTCTCTCTACACCTCCCTTTCTCTACACCTCCCTCTCTCTACACCATCTCTCTACATATCCCTTTCTCTACACCTCCCTTTCTCTACACCTCCCTCTCTCTACACCTCCATCTCTCTACCCCTCCCTTTCGCTACACCATCCCTTTCTTTACACCTCCCTCTCCTTACATCTCCCTTTCTCTACACCTCCCTCTCTCTACACCTCCCTTTCTCTACACCTCCCTCTCTCTACACCATCTCTCTACATCTCCCTTTCTCTACACCTCCCTCTCTCTACACCATCTCTCTACATCTCCCTTTCTCTACACCTCCCTTTCTCTACACCTCCCTCTTCTTACATCTCCCTTTCTCTACACCTCCCTCTCTCTACACCTCCCTTTCTCTACACCTCCCTCTCTCTACACCATCTCTCTACATCTCCCTTTCTCTACACCTCCCTTTCTCTACACCTCCCTCTCTCTACACCTCCATCTCTCTACACCTCCCTTTCGCTACACCATCCCTTTCTCTACACCTCCCTCTCCTTACATCTCCCTTTCTCTACACCTCCCTCTCTCTACACCTCCCTTTCTCTACACCTCCCTCTCTCTACACCATCTCGCTACATCTCCCTTTCTCTACACCTCCCTCTCTCTACACCATCTCTCTACATCTCCCTTTCTCTACACCTCCCTTTCTCTACACCTCCCTCTTCTTACATCTCCCTTTCTCTACACCTCCCTTTCTCTACACCTCCCTCTCTCTACACCATCTCTCTACATCTCCCTTTCTCTACATCTCCCTTTCTCTACACCTCCCTCTCTCTACACCTCCCTTTCTCTACACCTCCCTCTCTCTACACCATGTCTCTACACCTCCCTCTCTCTACACCATCTCTCTACATCTCCCTTTCTCTACACCTCCCTCTCTCTACACCTCCCTCTCTCTACACCTCCATCTCTCTACACCTCCCTTTCTCTACACCATCCCTTTCTCTACACCTCCCTCTCTCTACACCTCCCTCTTTCTACACCTCCCTTTCTCTACACCTCCCTTTCTCTACACCATCCCTTTCTCTACACCTCCCTCTCTCTACACCTCCCTCTCCTTACACCTCCCTTTCTCTACACCTCCCTTTCTCTACACCTCACTTTCTCTACACCTCCCTCTCTCTACACCTCCCTTTCTCTACACCTCCCTTTCTGTACACCACCCTTTCTCTACACCTCCCTCTCTCTACACCTCCATCTCTCTACACCTCCCTTTCGCTACACCATCCCTTTCTCTACACCTCCCTCTCCTTACACTCTCCCTTTCTCTACACCTCCCTCTCTCTACACCTCCCTTTCTCTACACCTCCCTCTCTCTACACCATCTCTCTACATTTCCCTTTCTCTACACCTCCCTCTATCTACACCATCTCTCTACATCTCTCTTTCTCTACACCTCCCTTTCTCTACACCTCCCTCTTCTTACATCTCCCTTTCGCTACACCATCCCTTTCTCTACACCTCCCTCTCCTTACATCTCCCTTTCTCTACACCTCCCTCTCTCTACACCTCCCTTTCTCTACACCTCCCTCTCTCTACACCATCTCTCTACATTTCCCTTTCTCTACACCTCCCTCTATCTACACCATCTCTCTACACCTCCCTTTCTCTACACCTCCCTCTCTCTACACCATCTCTCTACATCTCCCTTTCTCTACACCTCCCTTTCTCTACACCTCCCTCTCTCTACACCTCCATCTCTCTACACCTCCCTTTCGCTACACCATCCCTTTCTCTACACCTCCCTCTCCTTACCATCTCCCTTTCTCTACACCTCCCTCTCTCTACACCTCCCTTTCTCTACACCTCCCTCTCTCTACACCACCTCGCTACATCTCCCTTTCTCTACACCTCCCTCTCTCTACACCATCTCTCTACATCTCCCTTTCTCTACACCTCCCTTTCTCTACACCTCCCTCTTCTTACATCTCCCTTTCTCTACACCTCCCTCTCTCTACACCTCCCTTTCTCTACACCTCCCTCTCTCTACACCATCTCTCTACATCTCCCTTTCTCTACATCTCCCTTTCTCTACACCTCCCTCTCTCTACACCTCCCTTTCTCTACACCTCCCTCTCTCTACACCATCTCTCTACATCTCCCTTTCTCTACACCTCCCTTTCTCTACACCTCCATCTCTCTACACCTCCCTTTCTCTACACCATCCCTTTCTCTACACCTCCCTCTCCTTACATCTCCCTTTCTCTACACCTCCCTCTCTCTACACCTCCCTTTCTCTACACCTCCCTCTCTCTACACCATCTCTCTACATCTCCCTTTCTCTACACCTCCCTCTCTCTACACCTCCCTCTCTCTACACCTCCATCTCTCTACACCTCCCTTTCTCTACACCATCCCTTTCTCTACACCTCCCTCTCTCTACACCTCCCTCTTTCTACACCTCCCTTTCTCTACACCTCCCTTTCTCTACACCATCCCTTTCTCTACACCTCCCTCTCTCTACACCTCCCTCTCCTTACACCTCCCTTTCTCTACATCTCCCTTTCTCTACACCTCACTTTCTCTACACCTCCCTCTCTCTACACCTCCCTTTCTCTACACCTCCCTTTCTGTACACTACCCTTTCTCTACACCTCCCTCTCTCTACACCTCCATCTCTCTACACCTCCCTTTCGCTACACCATCCCTTTCTCTACACCTCCCTCTCCTTACATCTCCCTTTCTCTACACCTCCCTCTCTCTACACCTCCCTTTCTCTACACCTCCCTCTCTCTACACCATCTCGCTACATCTCCCTTTCTCTACACCTCCCTCTCTCTACACCATCTCTCTACATCTCCCTTTCTCTACACCTCCCTTTCTCTACACCTCCCTCTTCTTACATCTCCCTTTCTCTACACCTCCCTCTCTCTACACCTCCCTTTCTCTACACCTCCCTCTCTCTACACCATCTCTCTACATCTCCCTTTCTCTACATCTCCCTTTCTCTACACCTCCCTCTCTCTACACCTCCCTTTCTCTACACCTCCCTCTCTCTACACCATCTCTCTACATCTCCCTTTCTCTACACCTCCCTTTCTCTACACCTCCATCTCTCTACACCTCCCTTTCTCTACACCATCCCTTTCTCTACACCTCCCTCTCCTTACATCTCCCTTTCTCTACACCTCCCTCTCTCTACACCTCCCTTTCTCTACACCTCCCTCTCTCTACACCATCTCTCTACATCTCCCTTTCTCTACACCTCCTCTCTCTACACCTCCCTCTCTCTACACCTCCATCTCTCTACACCTCCCTTTCTCTACACCACCCCTTTCTCTACACCTCCCTCTCTCTACACCTCCCTCTTTCTACACCTCCCTTTCTCTACACCTCCCTTTCTCTACACCATCCCTTTCTCTACACCTCCCTCTCTCTACACCTCCCTCTCCTTACACCTCCCTTTCTCTACACCTCCCTTTCTCTACACCTCACTTTCTCTACACCTCCCTCTCTCTACACCTCCCTTTCTCTACACCTCCCTTTCTGTACACCACCCTTTCTCTACACCTCCCTCTCTCTACACCTCCCTCTCTCTACACCTCCATCTCTCTACACCTCCCTTTCTCTACACCATCCCTTTCTCTACACATCCCTCTCTCTACACCTCCCTCTTTCTACACCTCCCTTTCTCTACACCTCCCTTTCTCTACACCATCCCTTTCTCTACACCTCCCTCTCTCTACACCTCCCTCTCCTTACACCTCCCTTTCTCTACACCTCCCTCTCTCTACACCTCCCTTTCTCTACACCTCCCTTTCTGTACACCACCCTTTCTCTACACCTCCCTCTCTCTACACCTCCATCTCTCTACACCTCCCTTTCGCTACACCATCCCTTTCTCTACACCTCCCTCTCCTTACACTCTCCCTTTCTCTACACCTCCCTCTCTCTACACCTCCCTTTCTCTACACCTCCCTCTCTCTACACCATCTCTCTACATTTCCCTTTCTCTACACCTCCCTCTATCTACACCATCTCTCTACATCTCTCTTTCTCTACACCTCCCTTTCTCTACACCTCCCTCTTCTTACATCTCCCTTTCGCTACACCATCCCTTTCTCTACACCTCCCTCTCCTTACATCTCCCTTTCTCTACACCTCCCTCTCTCTACACCTCCCTTTCTCTACACCTCCCTCTCTCTACACCATCTCTCTACATTTCCCTTTCTCTACACCTCCCTCTATCTACACCATCTCTCTACACCTCCCTTTCTCTACACCTCCCTCTCTCTACACCATCTCTCTACATCTCCCTTTCTCTACACCTCCCTTTCTCTACACCTCCCTCTCTCTACACCTCCATCTCTCTACACCTCCCTTTCGCTACACCATCCCTTTCTCTACACCTCCCTCTCCTTACCACTCCCTTTCTCTACACCTCCCTCTCTCTACACCTCCCTTTCTCTACACCTCCCTCTCTCTACACCACCTCGCTACATCTCCCTTTCTCTACACCTCCCTCTCTCTACACCATCTCTCTACATCTCCCTTTCTCTACACCTCCCTTTCTCTACACCTCCCTCTTCTTACATCTCCCTTTCTCTACACCTCCCTCTCTCTACACCTCCCTTTCTCTACACCTCCCTCTCTCTACACCATCTCTCTACATCTCCCTTTCTCTACATCTCCCTTTCTCTACACCTCCCTCTCTCTACACCTCCCTTTCTCTACACCTCCCTCTCTCTACACCATCTCTCTACATCTCCCTTTCTCTACACCTCCCTTTCTCTACACCTCCATCTCTCTACACCTCCCTTTCTCTACACCATCCCTTTCTCTACACCTCCCTCTCCTTACATCTCCCTTTCTCTACACCTCCCTCTCTCTACACCTCCCTTTCTCTACACCTCCCTCTCTCTACACCATCTCTCTACATCTCCCTTTCTCTACACCTCCCTCTCTCTACACCTCCCTCTCTCTACACCTCCATCTCTCTACACCTCCCTTTCTCTACACCATCCCTTTCTCTACACCTCCCTCTCTCTACACCTCCCTCTTTCTACACCTCCCTTTCTCTACACCTCCCTTTCTCTACACCATCCCTTTCTCTACACCTCCCTCTCTCTACACCTCCCTCTCCTTACACCTCCCTTTCTCTACATCTCCCTTTCTCTACACCTCACTTTCTCTACACCTCCCTCTCTCTACACCTCCCTTTCTCTACACCTCCCTTTCTGTACACTACCCTTTCTCTACACCTCCCTCTCTCTACACCTCCATCTCTCTACACCTCCCTTTCGCTACACCATCCCTTTCTCTACACCTCCCTCTCCTTACATCTCCCTTTCTCTACACCTCCCTCTCTCTACACCTCCCTTTCTCTACACCTCCCTCTCTCTACACCATCTCGCTACATCTCCCTTTCTCTACACCTCCCTCTCTCTACACCATCTCTCTACATCTCCCTTTCTCTACACCTCCCTTTCTCTACACCTCCCTCTTCTTACATCTCCCTTTCTCTACACCTCCCTCTCTCTACACCTCCCTTTCTCTACACCTCCCTCTCTCTACACCATCTCTCTACATCTCCCTTTCTCTACATCTCCCTTTCTCTACACCTCCCTCTCTCTACACCTCCCTTTCTCTACACCTCCCTCTCTCTACACCATCTCTCTACATCTCCCTTTCTCTACACCTCCCTTTCTCTACACCTCCATCTCTCTACACCTCCCTTTCTCTACACCATCCCTTTCTCTACACCTCCCTCTCCTTACATCTCCCTTTCTCTACACCTCCCTCTCTCTACACCTCCCTTTCTCTACACCTCCCTCTCTCTACACCATCTCTCTACATCTCCCTTTCTCTACACCTCCTCTCTCTACACCTCCCTCTCTCTACACCTCCATCTCTCTACACCTCCCTTTCTCTACACCACCCCTTTCTCTACACCTCCCTCTCTCTACACCTCCCTCTTTCTACACCTCCCTTTCTCTACACCTCCCTTTCTCTACACCATCCCTTTCTCTACACCTCCCTCTCTCTACACCTCCCTCTCCTTACACCTCCCTTTCTCTACACCTCCCTTTCTCTACACCTCACTTTCTCTACACCTCCCTCTCTCTACACCTCCCTTTCTCTACACCTCCCTTTCTGTACACCACCCTTTCTCTACACCTCCCTCTCTCTACACCTCCCTCTCTCTACACCTCCATCTCTCTACACCTCCCTTTCTCTACACCATCCCTTTCTCTACACCTCCCTCTCTCTACACCTCCCTCTTTCTACACCTCCCTTTCTCTACACCTCCCTTTGTCTACACCATCCCTTTCTCTACACCTCCCTCTCTCTACACCTCCCTCTCCTTACACCTCCCTTTCTCTACACCTCCCTTTCTCTACACCTCCCTTTCTCTACACCTCCCTCTCTCTACACCTCCCTTTCTCTACACCTCCCTTTCTGTACACCACCCTTTCTCTACACCTCCCTCTCTCTACACCTCCATCTCTCTACACCTCCCTTTCGCTACACCATCCCTTTCTCTACACCTCCCTCTCCTTACATCTCCCTTTCTCTACACCTCCCTCTCTCTACACCTCCCTTTCTCTACACCTCCCTCTCTCTACACCATCTCGCTACATCTCCCTTTCTCTACACCTCCCTCTCTCTACACCATCTCTCTACATCTCCCTTTCTCTACACCTCCCTTTCTCTACACCTCCCTCTTCTTACATCTCCCTTTCTCTACACCTCCCTCTCTCTACACCTCCCTTTCTCTACACCTCCCTCTCTCTACACCATCTCTCTACATCTCCCTTTCTCTACATCTCCCTTTCTCTACACCTCCCTCTCTCTACACCTCCCTTTCTCTACACCTCCCTCTCTCTACACCATCTCTCTACATCTCCCTTTCTCTACACCTCCCTTTCTCTACACCTCCATCTCTCTACACCTCCCTTTCTCTACACCATCCCTTTCTCTACACCTCCCTCTCCTTACATCTCCCTTTCTCTACACCTCCCTCTCTCTACACCTCCCTTTCTCTACACCTCCCTCTCTCTACACCATCTCTCTACATCTCCCTTTCTCTACACCTCCTCTCTCTACACCTCCCTCTCTCTACACCTCCATCTCTCTACACCTCCCTTTCTCTACACCATCCCTTTCTCTACACCTCCCTCTCTCTACACCTCCCTCTTTCTACACCTCCCTTTCTCTACACCTCCCTTTCTCTACACCATCCCTTTCTCTACACCTCCCTCTCTCTACACCTCCCTCTCCTTACACCTCCCTTTCTCTACACCTCCCTTTCTCTACACCTCACTTTCTCTACCTCTCCCTCTCTCTACACCTCCCTTTCTCTACACCTCCCTTTCTGTACACCACCCTTTCTCTACACCTCCCTCTCTCTACACCTCCCTCTCTCTACACCTCCCTTTCTCTACACCTCCCTCTCCTTACACCTCCCTTTCTCTACACCTCCCTTTCTCTACACCTCACTTTCTCTACACCTCCCTCTCTCTACACCTCCCTTTCTCTACACCTCCCTTTCTGTACACCACCCTTTCTCTACACCTCCCTCTCTCTACACCTCCCTCTCTCTACACCTCCCTTTCTCTACACCTCCTTTTTTCTTACACTCCCGACTATTCATTCACCTGGTCTTTCCCACCATCTTCCTCAGTTATCTCCTCCCTTCTCCCCTCCTCCCTTCTCTCTTGCCCTTTCAGTCCATCCATCCTCCCACCTGGTCGGGCTTTGTTGGGTGGAGAAGCAATCTCCTTGTCACGGAGGGTAGGGACAGGCTTCAGTGGGTATGTGTGTTTGGACACACCCCCTATCCTCCCCACTCCGCCTCGCTCCCTCCCTCCCTTTCTTTCTCTTCCCCTGCATCCATCTATCTCCCCCTGTGCCCCTCCCTCCCTCCTGCAATCCCTGCCTCCCTTCCACCCCAGCAGAACCAGGCTATAAGGTCTGACTCATTGAGCATGGCTCAGAATGCGTTCTGGAAGCGTACTCTGACGCTGGCCACAATGGCTTTATAATAACTGACTACCCCCTCAGGGACAGAAACAGATATTTTAATTCTGTCTCTCCTTGTCCCTGTTTCTCCCTCCTTCTCTCTGCCTCCATTTCTCTTTCTCCCTCCATTTCTCTCTTCCTCAGTTTTTTTTGCGGGGTAATGAATTACAGTCTATTTGGGCCGACTATCTCTCTCTCTTTTCTTCTCCTCAAATCCATCCTTTTTATTTCTCTCACATCCTGCTATCTCTCAATATATAATGTTGCTATGCATCTCTCGCTCTACCACCACTACAGTTGCTTTTCTCTTATGTTCCTATCTTTTTACACTACCTGTTGAATGATTCCCTGTACAGCAGGATGCATGACCACAGTGCTACAGTCCATCTACAGGGCAGCAGAGCAGTCTCTATCACTGTTGAATGTATGCCTGTGCTCGTTTCAGAGTGGCTGCACTGAGGCTCTCATTAGCCCTGCTTTATGTAGAAAAGCAATATCATGCAGCCATGTGCAGGCCAGGGAGCCCCGACCCCCCCCCTCATACCCCTTGACTTAATCCACATTTTGTTGTGTTACAGCCTGAATTCTAAATGGATAACAATTATATTATTGCTTACCCATCTACACACAAAGTGAAAACATGTTGTTAGACATTTTTGCAAATGTATTGAAAATTAAATACATAAATATCTAATTTACATAAGTATTCACACCCTTGAGTCAATACTTTATAGAAGCACCTTTGGCAGCGAAGCCCTTTCCACACCTGAATTGTACAATATTTGCCCATTATTCCTTTTTAAATTCTTCAAACTCTGTCCAAGTTGGTTGTTGATGATTGCTAGACAGCCATTTTCAAGTCTTGCTGTAGATTTTCAAACAAATATAAGTCAGAACTGTAACTAGGCCATTCAGAAACATTCATTGTCGTCTTGGTAAGCAACTCCAGTGTAGATTTGCCCTTGTGTTTAAGATTATTGTCCTGCTGAAAGTTGAATTTGTCTCCCAGTGTCTGTTGAAAGCAGACTGAATCAGGCTTTCCTCTAGGATGTTGCCTGTGCTTAGCTCCATTCAGTTAATTTTTATCCTAAAAAACTCCGATGACAAGCATATCCATAACATGATGCAGCCACCACCATGCTTGAAAATACAAATACAGTGATGTGTTGTGTTGGATTTTCCCAAATCATAATGCTTTTTATTCAGGACAAAAAGTAAATTTGACAAATGTTTACTTAAGTGCCTTGTTTCAAACAGGATGCATGTGTTGGAATATTAGTGTTTCCTTCTTTTCCCTGTGTCATTTAGGTTAGCAAGGTGGAGTAACTACAATGTTGTTGATCCATCCTCAGTTCCCTCATACCACAACCATTAAACTCTGTAACTGTTTTTAAAATCACCATTGGCTCATTGTGAAATCGCTGAGCAGTTTCCTTTCTCTCTGGCAACTGAGTAAGGAAGGACGCCTGTATCTTTGTAGTGACTGGATGTATTGATACACCATTCAAAGCCTAATTAATAACTTCACCATGCTCAAAGGGATATTCAGCTTCTAGTTTAAAAACATTGTTTCTCTTCTACCAATCGGTGCCCGACTTTGCGAGGCATTGAAAAACTTCCTTTGTCTTTGTGCTTGAATCTGTGCTTGAAATGCAAAAATCGGAGGAAATCTGATTGAGGGACCTTACAGATAATCGTATGTGTGGGGTAAAGAGATGGGGTAGTCATTCAAAGATCATCTAAGGATCGGTGTCCCGCTAGCGGGACAACTTCCGGTGGAACTGGAGTGTGCGCAATTCAAATAAATAATCAAAAATATTATGGATTTTAAACATTTAGGTACATATAAGTGTCTTATATCAGCTGAAAGCTGAAATTCTTGTTAATATAACTGCACTGTCCGATTTAAAGTAGCTATTCCAGCGAAAACATGCCATGCGATTGTTTGAAGACGGCGCCCCACATCAAAATATTTTTCCACCGGCACAGGTTTCAAACATTTACATACAATATAACAATTAAATATTCACTTACTTTTTGAAAATCTTCCTCTGATTTGTCATCCAAAGGGTCCCAGCTATAACATGAAGTGTCATTTTGTTAGATAAAATCCTTCTTTAAATCCCAAAAATTCAGTTTAGTTGGCGCCATCGTTTTGAGAAATCCACTCGTTCAACTTGCAGAGAAAGGAATCCAAAAATCTACCCCTAAATTTTGTTTCAACAAGTCAAAATACATTTCTACTTACTCCTCAGATACCCTAAAATTCTATCAAACTATAATATTTTTTTTGGAAAGAATTATGTTCAATAGGAAACCGATTTTAGCAGGTGCGTAATGTCTTCATGGCGCGAGCAAACACGAATTTCCAAGACTGGGTCCTTCAACTAAAACTGTTATTTCTTATTCGTTTTTGAAGTTACAAGTCTGAAACCTTGAACATAGACTGCTGACACCCTGTGGAAGCCATAGGAATTGCATCCAGGGAGCTAATTTTCAATATGACGTTTCTCTTACATTACTAAGAGGATGGTCTCAATTTATGTTTATTCTGGTTGGTTTTTCTTTGGATTTTCTCCTACCATATCTATTGTGTTATATTCTCCTACATTATTTTTTAACACTTCTACAAACTTCAAAGTATTTTCTTTCCAATGGTACCAATTATATGCATATCCTGGCTTCAGGGCCTGAGCTACAGGCAGTTTACTTTCACTGTCATTCAGGCAGGAAGTGGAGAAAAAAGGGGCCTAGCCCAAATCCATTTTAAATTTAAGCTGTAAATTTGTGGAAAAAGTAAAGCGGTGTGAATACTTTACATTCGGAGAGTATTCAGACCCCATGACTTTTTCCACATTTTGTTACGTTACAAACTTATTCTGAAATGTATTAAATAGTTTTAACCCTAACCCTCATCAATCTACACACAATTACCCATTATGACAAAGCAAAAATAGGTTTGAAGAATTTTTTTAAATACTGAAATATAACATTTACATAAGTATTCAAACCCCTTACTCAGCACTTTGTTGAAGCACCTTTGGCAGCGATTTCAGCCTCGAGTTTTGTTGGGTATGACGCTACAAGCTTGGCAGACCTGCATTTGGGGAGTTTCTCCCATTCTTCTCTGCAGATCCTCTCAAGCTCTGTCAGGTTGGATGGGGAGCGTTGCTGCACAGCTATTTTCAGGTCTCTCCAGAGATGTTCAATTAGGTTCAAGTCTGGGCTCTGGCTGGGCCACTCAAGGACATTCAGAGACTTGTCCCAAAGCCACTCCTGTGTTTTCTTGGCTGTGTGCTTAGGGTCGTTGTCCTGTTGGAAGGTGAACCTTTGCCCCAGTCTGAGGTTCTGAGCGCTCTGGAGCAGGTTTTCATCAAGTATCTCTCTGTACTTTGCTCCGTTCATCTTTCCCTCGATCCTGAAGAGTCTCCCAGTCCCTGCCGCTTAAAAACATCCCCACAGCATGATGCCGCCCCCACCATGCTTCACCGTAGGGAGGTTGCCAGGTTTCCTCAAGACGTGATGCTTTGCTTTCAGGCCAAAGAGTTCAATCTTGTTTTCATCAGACCAGAGAATCGTGTTTCTCATGGTGTGAGAGTCTTTAGGTGCCTTTTGGCAAACTCCAAGCAGGCTGTCATGTGCCTTTTACTGAGGAGTGGCATCCGTCTGGCCACGCTACCATAAAGGCCTGATTGGTGGAGTGCTGCAGAGATGGTTGTTCCTCTGGAAGGTTTTTTCATCTCCACAGAGGGACTTTGGAGCTCTGTCAGAGTGACCATCGGGTTCTTGGTCACCTCTCTGACCAAGGCCCTTCTCCCCCGACTGTTCAGTTTCGCCGGGCAGCCAGCTCTAGGAAGAGGTTCCAAACTTCTTCCATTTAAGAATGATGGAGGCCACTGTGTTCTTGGGGACCTTCAATGCTGCAGACATGTTTTGGTACCTTCCCTTGATCGGTGCCTCAACACAATCCTGTCTTGTAGCTCTGCAGAAAATTTATATATACACTGCTCAAAAAAATAAAGGGAACACTAAAATAACACATCCTAGATCTGAATGAATGAAATATTCTTATTAAATACTTTTTTCTTTACATAGTTGAATGTGCTGACAACAAAATCACACAAAAATGATCAATGGAAATCAAATTTATCAGCCCATGGAGGTCTGGATTTGGAGTCACACTCAAAATTAAAGTGGAAAACCAGACTACAGGCTGATCCAACTTTGATGTAATGTCCTTAAAACAAGTCAAAATGAGGCTCAGTAGTGTGTGTGGCCTCCACGTGCCTGTATGACCTCCCTACAACGCCTGGGCATGCTCCTGATGAGGTGGCGGATGGTCTCCTGAGGGATCTCCTCCCAGACCTGGACTAAAGCATCCGCCAACTCCTGGACAGTCTGTGGTGCAACGTGGCGTTGGTGGATGGAGCGAGACATGATGTCCCAGATGTGCTCAATTGGATTCAGGTCTGGGGAACGGGCGGGCCAGTCCATAGCATCAATGCCTTCCTCTTGCAGGAACTGCTGACACACTCCAGCCACATGAGGTCTAGCATTGTCTTGCATTAGGAGGAACCCAGGGCCAACCGCACCAGCATACGGTCTCACAAGGGGTCTGAGGATCTCATCTCGGTACCTAATGGCAGTCAGGCTACCTCTGGCGAGCACATGGAGGGCTGTGCGGCCCCCCAAAGAAATGCCACCCCACACCACTACTGACCCACCGCCAAACCGGTCATGCTGGAGGATGTTGCAGGCAGCAGAACGTTCTCCACGGCGTCTCCAGACTCTGTCACGTCTGTCACATGTGCTCAGTGTGAACCTGCTTTCATCTGTGAAGAGCACAGGGCGCCAGTGGCAAATTTGCCAATCTTGGTGTTCTCTGGCAAATGCCAAACGTCCTGCACGGTGTTGGGCTGTAAGCACAACCCCCACCTGTGGACGTCGGGCCCTCATACCACCCTCATGGAGTCTGTTTCTGACCGTTTGAGCAGACACATGCAAATTTTTGGCCTGCTGGAGGTCATTTTGCAGGGCTCTGGCAGTGCTCCTCCTGCTCTTCCTTGCACAAAGGTGGAGGTAGCGGTCCTGCTGCTGGGTTGTTGCCCTCCTACGGCCTCCTCCACATCTCCTGATGTACTGGCCTGTCTCCTGGTAGCGCCTCCATGCTCTGGACACTAAGCTGACAGACACAGCAAACCTTCTTGCCACAGCTCGCATTGATGTGCCATCCTGGATGAGCTGCACTACCTGAGCCACTTGTGTAGGTTGTAGACTCCGTCTCATGCTACCACTAGAGTGAAAGCACCGCCAGCATTCAAAAGTGACCAAAACATCAGCCAGGAAGCATAGGAACTGAGAAGTGGTCTGTGGTCATCACCTGCAGAACCACTCCTTTATTGGGGGTGTCTTGCTAATTGCTTATAATTTCCACCTGTTGTCTATTCCATTTGCACAACAGCATGTGACATTTATTGTCAATCAGTGTTGCTTCCTAAGTGGACAGTTTGATTTCACAGAAGTGTGATTGACTTGGAGTTACATTGTGTTGTTTAAGTGTTCCCTTTATTTTTTTGAGCAGTGTATATATAAGTGCACACACTCTCAAATACGTACACAACCATACCCCTTTCAAAGGCACTTCAATCTTTTGTCTTGCCTGTTCACCATCTGAATGGCACACATACACAATCCATGTCTCAAAAAACATCTTTAACCCGTCTCCTTCCCTTCATCTACACTGATTGAAGTGGATTTAATAATTGACATCAATAAGGGATCATAGCTTTCACCTGGATTCACCTAGTCAGTCTATGTCATGGAAAGAGCAGATGCTCCTAATGTTTTGTACAATCAGAGTACATTTTGAATTAGCTATTAAAGACTTTTAGAACCCATTGAATTCTCCAATTACATTGGATGAACTACTGCACAAAATACAAACCCTCCAACCCAAAATGGCCTGTGGTGTTGATGTTTCCTTAACACAGACCACAAATCCAAATTGGCTATACTTAAACGACTTAACATTATCCTTAGCTCTGGCCTCTTCCCCAATATTTGGAATCAAAGTCTGATCTCCCCATTACACAAAAGGAGACCAATTTGACCCCAATAATTGCCTTAGAGTCTGTGTTAACAGCAACCTCTTGAAAAAACCTCTGCAGTATCATCAACAGCAGACTCCAAATTTCCTCAGTGGAAACAATGTACAGAGCAAATGTCAAATTGGCTTCTTACCAAGAAGATGTATGATAGACCACATAGGCACCCTGCAAACCCTTATTGACAAAGAAACAAAAACAAAAGCAAAGTCTTCTCATGCTTTGTTGATTTCCAAACAGCTTTTGACTCAATTTGGCATGAGGGTCTGATCTAAAAATTGAGGAAAAGCGGTGTTGGTCGCGTAACATATGATATTATAAAATCAACGTACACAAACAACAAATGCGCATTAAATGACAATATGCACACAGATTTCTTTCCTCAGGTCTGTGGGTTGAGACAGGGATGTAGCTTGAGCCCCACCTTCTTCAACATGTGTCTTCAGAAAGTATTCACATCTCTTGACTTTTTCCACATTAAGTTGTGCTACAGCCTGACTTTAATATGCATTATTCAAATTAAAATGTGAATTTAGATTTTGTGTAACATGATTTTTTTAATGACTACCTCATCGACAGGGTGTACCCCACACATACAATTATATGTAAGGTCCCTCAGTCGAGCAGTGAATTTCAAACACAGATTCAACCACAGAGACCAGGGAGGTTTTCCTATGCCTCGCAAAGAAGAGCACCTACAGTATTGGTAGATGGGTAAAAAAAAGCAGACATTAAATATCCCTTTGATTATGGTGAAGTTATTAATTACACTTTGGATGGTGTATCAATACACCCAGTAACTACAAAGATACAGGCGTCCTTCCTAACTCAGTTGCAGGAGAGGAAGGAAGTAAAACTGCCAAAAAAAATGGCTAATAAATGGTCTTTATGTCCTGAATACAAAGCATTATGTTTGGGGTAAATCCAACACAACACATCACTGAGTACCACCCTCCATATTTTCAAGCATCATGGTGGCTGCATCATGTTATGGGTATGCTTGTCATCGGCAAGGATTAGGGAGTTTTTTGGACAAAAATAAATGAAGTAGAGCTAAGCACAGGGAAATTCTTAGAGGAAAACCTGGTTCAGTCTGCTTTCTAACAGACACTGGGAGACAAATTCCCTTTTCAGCAGGACAATAACCTAAAACACAAGGGGAAATCTACACTGGAGTTGCTTACCAAGATGACATTGAAAGTTCCTGAGCGGCCTACTTACAATTTGGGCTGAAATTGTCTTGAAAATCTATGGCAAGACTGTCTAGCAATGACCAACAACCAACTTCACAGAGCTTGAAGTATTTTAAAAATAATAATGTGCAAATATTGTACAAACCACATGTGCAAAGCTCTTAGAGACTTACCCAGAAAGACTCAACACTGTAATTGCTGCCTAAGGTGATTCTAACATGTAGTTACTCACGTGTGTGAATACTTATGTAAATGAGATATTTCTGTATTTACTTTTTTTTTAAATAAAAAAATCTAAAAGCATGTTTTCACTTTGTCGTTATGGGGTATGGTGTGTAGATGAGTGACCAACATTTTATTCATTTTGAATTCAGGCTGTAACAGAATGTGGAATAGGTCAAGGGCTATGAATACTTTATGAAGGCACTGTATCAATGAATTGGCAAGGGCTCTAGATCAGTCTGAAGCACCCGGCCTCACACTACTGGACTCAGAAATCAAATGTTTACTGTTAGCAGATGGTCCTTCTGTCCCCAACCAAGGAGGGACACAGGTTATTTCAGACTTAGGCCTTGACAGTGAATCTCAGAAAGACAGGAATAATGGTGTTCCAAAAAAGGTCCAGATGTCAGGACCACAAATACAAATTCTATCTAGACACCATTGCCCTAGAGCACACAAATAATTATACCTACCTCGGCCTTAACATCAGCACCACAGGTAAGTCTGTGAACGATCTGAAGACAATGCAAGAGAAACATAAAACTCAATGTCCCAAATAGGATCCGGCTAAAAATACTTAAATCGGTTGGAGAACCCATTGCCCTCTATGATTCACGTCTGTGGTCCACTCAACAACTAAGAATTCACAAATGGGACAAACAATATCCTTCGCATACAATGTAAAACTTCAAATAATGCATGCAGAGCAGAATTAGGACTATATCTGCTAATTAACAAAACTCAGAAAAGAGTTGTTAAATTCTACAACCACCTAAAAGGGACTGATGCGCAAACATTCCATCACAAAGCCATAACCTTCATAGAGTTGAACCAAAAGAAGAGTCCTCTCTGCCAGCTGGTTCTGGCTCTCTTCACACACACAAACCCGACACCAAAGGGCCCCAGGACAACATCACGATTAAACCCAACCAAATCATTAGAAAACAACAAGATAACTATTTGACACACTGGAAAGAATTAACCAAAAACAGAGCAAACTGGAATCTGAATCTGGCCCTGAACAGAAAGTACACAGTGGCAGAGTACCTGACCAATGATACTGACCGGCTATGTGTCCACTGCCCACAAAATGAGGTGGAAACTGAGCTGCACTTCCTAACCTCCTACCAAATGTATGTCCATATTAGAGACACATATTTCCCACAGATCACACAGACCCACAAAGAATTTGAAAACAAATGAAACATAGATAAACTCCGATAACTGTTAGGTGAAATGTCTCAGTGTGCAATCACAGCAGCAAGATTTTTGACCCGTTCAAATCAAATCAAATCACATTTTATTGGTCACATACACATGGTTAGCAGATGTTAATGCGAGTGTAGCGAAATGTTTGTGCTTCTAGTTCCGACCGTGCAGTAATATCTAACAAGTAAATCTAACAACTTTCACAACAACTACCTAATACACACAAGTGTAAAGGAATTAATAAGAATATGTACATAAAAATATATGGATGAGCGATGGCCGAATGGCATAGGCAAGATGCAGTAGATGATATAGAGTACAGTATATACATATGAGATGAGTAATGTAAGGAATGTAAACATTATATAAAGTGGCATTGTTTAAGTGACTAGTGATACATTTATTACATCCAATTTTTTATTATTAAAGTGGCTAGAGATTTGAGTCAGTATGTTGTTAGTGATGGCTGTTTAACAGTCTGATGGCCTTGATTTTCAGTCTCTCGATCCCAGCTTTGATGCACCTGTACTGACCTCGCCTTCTGGATGATAGTGGGGTGAACAGGCAGTGGTTGTTGTCCTTGATGATCTTTTTGACCTTCCTGTGATATTGGGTGGTGTAGGAATCCTGGAGGGCAGGTAGTTTGCCCCCGGTGATGCGTTGTGCAGACCTCACTACCCTCTGGAGAGCCTTACGGTTGTGGGCGGAGCAATTGCTGTACCAGGCGGTGAAACAGCCCGACAGGATGCTCTCGATTGTGCATCTGTAAAAGTTTGTGAGTGTTCGGTGACAAGCCAAATTTCTTCAGCCTCTTGAGGTTGAAGAGGTGCTGTTGCGCCTTCTTCACCATGCTGTCTGTGTGGGTGGACCATTTCAGTTTGTCCGTGATGTGTACGCCGAGGAACTTAAAACTTTCCACCTTCTCCACTACTGTCCCGTCGATGTGGATAGGTGGGTGCTCCCTCTGCTGTTTCCTGAAGTCCACAATCATCTCCTTTGTTTCGTTGACGTTGAGTGTGAGGTTATTTTCCTGACACCACACTCCGAGGGCCCTGACCTCCTCCCTGTAGGCCGTCTCGTCGTTGTTGGTAATCAAGCCTAGCACTGTAGTGTCGTCTGCAAACTTGATTATTGAGTTGGAGGCGTGCATGGCCACGCAGTCATGGGTGAACAGGGATTACAGGAGAGGGCTGTGAACGCACCCTTGTGGGGCCCCAGTGTTGAGGATCAGCGGGGTGGAGGTGTTGTTTCCTACCCTCACCACCTGGGGGCGGCCCGTCAGAAAGTCCAGGACCCAGTTGTACAGGGCATGGTCGAGACCCAGGGTCTCGAGCTTAATGACGAGTTTGGAGGGTACTATGGTGTTAAATGCTGAGCTGTAATCGATGAACAGCATTCTTACGTAGGTATTCCTCTTGTCCAGATGGGTTAGGGCATTGTGATTGTGATTGCGTCGTCTGTAGACCTATTGAGGCAGTAAGCAAATTGGAGTGGGTCTAGGGTGTCAGGTAGGGTGGAGGTGATATGATCCTTGACTAGTCTCTCAAAGCACTTCATGATGACGGAAGTGAGTGCTACGGGGCGATAGTCATTTAGCTCAGTTACCTGAGCTTTCTTGGGAACAGGAACAATGGTGGCCCTCTTGAAGCATGTGGGAACAGCAGACTGGGCTAGGGATTGACTGAATATTCCGTAAACACACCAAACAGCTGGTCTGCGCATGCTCTGAGGACGCGGCTGGGGATGCGAGGGTTAACGCGTTTAAACGTTTTACTCACATTGGCTGCGGTGAAGGAGGGCCTGCAGGTTTTGGTAGCGGGCTGTGTCAGTGGTTCTGTATTGTCCTCAAAGCGAGCAAAGAAGTTGTTTAGTTTGTCTGGGAGCAAGACATCGGTGTCCACGATGGGGCTGGTTGTCTTTTTGGAATCTGTGATTCACTGTAGACCCTGCCACATACGTCTCGTGTCTGAGCCGTTGAATTGCGACTCTACTTTGTCTCTATACTGACGCTTAGCTTGTTTGATTGCCTTGCGGAGGGAATAGCTACACTGTTTGTATTCGGTAATGTTTCTGGTCGCCTTGCCATGATTAAAAGCAGTGGTTCGCACTTTCAGTTTTGCGCGAATGCTGCCATCAATCCACGGTTTCTGGTTGGGGAAGGTTTTAATAGTCACCGTAGGTACAACATCACCTATTCACTTGCTAATAAACTCGCTCGTTATCATAAGAAAAGGGCAACCAGCCAGACAACATTGTAAATATAACCAATATTTGTATTTTTACTGTATTTATCTTCCCCTACCATTTGTACTTCAAATACTGTTACAACACCGTACACAGTTGATAACATAACATTTGTAATGCCTTTTTGAAACCTTTGTGAGTCTAATGAGTTACTGTTCATTTCTAATTTCTTATTGTTTAAACTCAGCAAAAAAAGAAACGTAAATTTTTCAGGACCTTGTCTTTCAAAGATAATTCGTAAAAATCCAAAGAAACAGTTTAAACACTGTTTCCCATGCTTGTTCAATGAACCATAAACAATTAATGAACATCCACCTGTGGAACAGTCGTTAAATACACTAACAGCTTTCCTCCGGTAGGTAATTAAGGTCACAGTTATAAAAACTTAGGACACTAAAGAGGCCTTTCTACTGACTCTGAAAAACACCAAAAGAAAGATGCCCAGGTCCCTGCTCATCTGCGTGAACGTGCCTTAGGCATGCTGCAAGGAGGCATGAGGACTGCAGATGTGGCCAGTGCAATAAATTGCAACATCCATACTGTGACATGCCTAAGACAGCGCTACAGGGAGACAGGACGTACAGCTGATCATCCTCTCAGTGGCAGACCACGTGTAACAAGAGCTGCACAGAATCGGTACATACGAACATCAAATCAAATCAAATGTATTTATATAGCCCTTCTTACATCAGCTGATATCTCAAAGTGCTGTACAGAAACCCAGCCTAAAACCCCAAACAGCAAGCAATGCAGGTGTAGAAGCACGGTGGCTAGGAAAAACTCCCTAGAAAGGCCAAAACCTAGGAAGAAACCTATGGAGGGACCAGGCTATGAGGGGTGGCCAGTCCTCTTCTGGCTGTGCCGGGTGGAGATTATAACAGAACATGGCCAAGATGTTCAAATGTTCATAAATGACCAGCATGGTCAAATAATAATAATCACAGTAGTTGTCGAGGGTGCAGCAAGTCAGCACCTCAGGAGTAAATGTCAGTTGGCTTTTCATAGCCGATCATTAAGAGTATCTCTACCGCTCCTGCTGTCTCTAGAGAGTTGAAAACAGCAGGTCTGGGACAGGTAGCACGTCCGGTGAACAGGTCAGGGTTCCATAGCCGCAGGCAGAACAGTTGAAACTGGAGCAGCAGCACGGCCAGGTGGACTGGGGACAGCAAGGAGTCATCATGCCAGGTAGTCCTGAGGCATGGTCCTAGGGCTCAGGTCCTCCGAGAGAGAGAAAGAAAGAGAGAAAGAGAGAATTAGAGAGAGCATACTTAAATTCACACAGGACACCGGATAAGACAGGAGAAGTACTCCAGATATAACAAACTGACCCTAGCACCCCGACACATAAACTACTGCAGCATAAATACTGGAGGCTGAGACAGGAGGGGTCAGGAGATATTGTGGCCCCATCCGATGATAACCCCGGACAGGGCCAAACAGGAAGGATATAACCCCACCCACTTTGCCAAAGGACAGCCCCCACACCACTAGAGGGATATCTTCAACCACCAACTTACCATCCTTAGACAAGGCCGAGTATAGCCCACAAAGATCTCCGCCACGGCACAACCCAAGGGGGGGTGCCAACCCAGACAGGAAGATCACGTCAGTGACTCAATCCACTCAAGTGACCTACCCCTCCTAGGGACGGCATGAAAGAGCACCAGTAAGCCAGTGACTCAGCCCCTGTAATAGGGTTAGAGGCAGAGAATCCCAGTGGAGAGAGGGGAACCGGCCAGGCAGAGACAGCAAGGGCAGTTCGTTGCTCCAGAGCCTTTCTGTTCACCTTCACACTCCTGGGCCAGACTACACTCAATCATATGACCCACTGAAGAGATGAGTCTTCAGTAAAGACTTAAAAGTTGAGACCGAGTCTGCGTCTCTCACATGGGTAGGCAGACCATTCCATAAAAATGGAGCTCTATAGGAGAAAGCCCTGCCTCCAGATGTTTGCTTAGAAATTCTAGGGACAATTAGGAGGCCTGCGTCTTGTGACCGTAGCGTACGTGTAGGTATGTACGGCAGGACCAAATCGGAAAGATAGGTAGGAGCAAGCCCATGTAATGCTTTGTAGGTTAGCATTAAAACCTTGAAATCAGCCCTTGAGCCTTAACAGGAAGCCAGTGTAGGGAGCCTAGCACTGGAGTAAAATGATCAAATTTTGGGGTTCTAGTCAAGATTCTAGCAGCCGTATTTAGCACTAATTGAACTTTATTTAGTGCTTTATCCGGGTATCCGGAAAGTAGAGCATTGCAGTAGTCTAACCTAGAAGTAACAAAGGCATGGATTAATTTTTCTGCATCATGTTTGGACAGAAAGTTTCAGATTTTTGCAATGTTACGTAAATGGAAAAAGCTGTCATTGAAACAGTCTTGATATGTTCGTTGATATGTTCGGAATCTTTGTGTTGTCTGAGAATTTATAGCACGACTTTTGATGCTCCTTGTTTGGGGTCTGAGCAGATTATTTGTTGCGATTGCAAACATAATAAAATGGTGGTCCGATAGTCCAGGATTATGAGTGAAAACATTAAGATCTACAACATTTATTCCATGGGACAAAACTAGATCCAGAGTATGACTGTGGCAGTGAGTAGGTCCAGAGACATGTTGGACAAAACCCACTGAGTCGATGAAGGCTCCGAAAGCCTTTTGGAGTAGGTCTGTGGACTTTTCCATGTGAATATTAAAATCACCAAAAATTTGAATATTATCTGCTATGACTACAAGGTCCGATAGGAATTCAGGGAACTCAGTGAGGGACGCTGTATATGGCCCAGGAGGTCTGTAAACAGTATCTATAAAAAGTGATTGAGCATAGATTTCATGACTAGAAGCTCAAAAGACGAAAACTTCTTTTTTTTTGTAAATTGAAATTTGCTATCGTAAATGTTAGCTGTTATGATCAGTGATTAGTTCATTGACTATAACTGCCTTTGAAATGAGGGATCTAACATTAAGTAGCCCTATTTTGAGATGTGAGGTATCACGATCTCTTTCAATAATGTCAGGAATGGAGGAGGTCTTTATCCTAGTGAGATTGCTAAGGCGAACACCGCCATGTTTAGTTTTGCCAACCTAGGTCGAGGCACAGACACGGTCTCAATGGGGATAGCTGAGCTGACTACACTGACTGTGCTAGTGGCAGACTCCACTAAGCTGGCAGGCTGGCTAACAGCCTGCTGCCTGGCCTGCACCCTATTTCATTGTGGAGCTAGAGGAGTTAGAGCCCTATCTATGTTGGTAGATAAGATGAGAGCACCCCTCCAGCTAGGATGGAGTCCGTCACTCCTCAGCAGGCCAGGCTTGGTCCTGTTTGTGGGTGAGTCCCAGAAAGAGAGACATTATCTACAAATTCTATATTTTGGGAGGGGCAGAAAACATTTTTCAACCAGCGATTGAGTTGTGAGACTCTGCTGTAGAGCTCATCACTCCCCCTAACTGGGAGGGGGCCAGAGACAATTACTCGATGCCGACACATCTTTCTAGCTGATTTACACGCTGAAGCTATGTTGCGCTTGGTGACCTCTGACTGTTTCATCCAAACATCGTTGGTGCCGACGTGAATAACAATATCTCAATACTCTCTACACTCGCCAGTTTTAGCTTTAGCCAGCACCATCTTCAGATTAGCCTTAACGTCGGTAGCCCTGCCCCCTGGTAAACAGTGTATGATCGCTGGATGATTCGTTTTAAATCTAATACTGCGGGTAATGGAGTCGCCAATGACTAGGGTTTTCAATTTGTCAGAGCTAATGGTGGGAGGCTTCGGCGTCTCAGACCCCGTAACGGGAGGAGTAGAGACAAGAGAAGGCTCGGCCTCAGACTCCGACTCGTTGCTTAATGGGGAGAACCGGTTGAAAGTTTCTGTCGGCTGAATGAGCGACACCGGTTGAGCATTCCTACAGCATTTCCCTCCAGAAGCCTTGAGAAAGTTGTCCGGCTGCGGGGACTGTGCGAGGGGATTTATACTACTATCTGTACTTACTGGTGGCACAGACGCTGTTTCGTCCTTTCATACACTGAAATTACCCTTGCCTAACGATTGCGTCTGAAGCTGGGCTTGCAGCACAGCTATCCTCGCCATAAGGCGATCGTTCTCCTGTATATTATGAGTACAGCGACTGCAAATAGAAGGCATCATGTTAATGTTACTACTTAGCTTCGGCTGTTGAAGGTGCTGACGAACCATGTCCAGATAAAGCGTCCAGAGTGAAAAAGTTGAATGAAAAAAAAGTTGTGAGGGAAAAACTACAAATATAAACTGTAATTAAAAAGTAAAAACCGTAAAGTTGTCAGGTAGCAAAGTAAGGTTGGCAACAAAACGCACAGCAACACGTAAACAAGTCTGCAAGTTGTGACTGCAAATTATATTTTTTTCCCCATCACACCTGCGGGACAGGATGGCAACAACAACTGCCCGAGTTACACCAGGAACGCACAATCCCTCCACCAGTGCTCAGACTGTCCGCAATAGGCTGCCTAGAATGCCAGCATCCCGGAGTCGCCTCTTCACTGTTGACGTTGACACGGGTGTTTTGAGGGTACTATTTAATTAAGCTGCCAGTTGAGGACTTGTGAGGCGTCTGTTTCTCAAACTAGACACTCTAATGTACTTGTCCTCTTGCTCAGTTGTGCACCGGGGCCTCCCACTCCTCTTTCTATTCTGGTTAGAGACAGTTTGCAGTGTTCTGTGAAGGGAGTAGTACACAGCGTTGTACGAGATCTTCAGTTTCTTGGCCATTTCTCACATGGAATAGCCTTCATTTCTCAGAACAAGAATAGACTGACGAGTTTCAGAAGAGAGGTCTTTCTTTCTGGCTATTTTTAGCCTGTAATCAAACCCACAAATGCTGATTCTCCAGATACTCAACTAGTCTAAAGAAGGCCAGTTTTCAACTGTGCTAACATAATTGCAAAAGGGTTTTCTAATGATAAATTAGCCTTTTAAAATGATAAACTTGGATTAGCTAACACAACGTGCCATTGGAACACAGGAGTGATGGTTGCTGATAATGGGCCTCTGTACGCCTTGTAGATATTCCATAAAAATTCCAGCTACAATAGTCATTTACAACATTAACAATGTCTACACTGTATTTCTGATCAATGTGATCTTATTTTAATGCACAACAAAAAAAATGTCAGCAGACTAGAATAGCAGTGCTGGTTTCCCAGTGTTACGAGATGTGCCAAGCCAATAGATGGCGCTGCTGTTATGTGTATCTGAGTGTGATATTATATAGTACTCGTGAGCCAAGTTAGGCATTACTTGCTATGCACTGAATGGCGTTTTATGCATGCTACAGAGTGATGCTGACGTAAAGACTTTGTCACGGCTCCTCTGCAGTTTATAATAAAGAACACTTTTAAATTGGCCTATACCTGTTGTTCGTGTCCCCTCATTTTTGTCACAGGCTATGAGCCGGCTTGTGACAAGTGGGGGCTCATCCGGGATTTGAACCCGGGACCTCTCACAAGCCGGCTCATAGCCTGTGACAAAAATGAGGGGACACGAACAACAGGTATAGGCCAATTTAAAAGTGTTCTTTATTATAAACAAACTATTAACTTAAACTAAGAGATGGTGTGGAAGTATCATGATGTAAGGTGTATGTAAAGTGCATGGATGCGTGAATATGTGTGTGTGAACATGACTGAGTGAAAACTATGCAAAACTACAAAGGAACAAACAAATCATGAGCATACCTGGAGGAGCAGAGAGAGAGAGAGAAGTGATTAGTGACAGTTTTATACCCTGAGCCCAGGTGGCTCCAATCACTAACGACCCTCCTCTGCCTGCAGGAGGAACCGCCCCCTGCACTGCAGAGGAGCCGTGACAACTTTCTAATCAACATTACTTTGCTCTTGTATAGAACAAACACCATACAAAACATGGTGTCAGAAGTCAGAACCAAATAGGTATATCCTTGACGAATCAAAATATCAAAATGACACACGGATAAATGCACAGTAGGAAGGGACGTATCAACTTGCTAACCAGCTACAAAACATTATAATAACGACAACGACAACAATGGCTTACCCAGTAATTCCAGTACCAGAGCCTTTGGACATGAAGGGCGATACGTACAACAAGTGGACATTTTATCCAGCACAATGGAAAACTATGAGATAGCTACCGGTGTGGACAAAAAGGATGCAAAAGTCCGCATAGCAACTCTGCTAACCGTGATTGGAAATGAATGTCATCTCTTACAGCGGCATCTTCATATGGCTGAAGCAGAGAGAACTGACCCGGTAAAAATGATAGAAGCGCTAGTGAAACACTTTGAGCCATTCAGGAATGTGATCTATGAGAGGTAAATGTTTAATGCTTGTCAACAAAGTCAATGTGAAACATCAGAGCAGTACATTTCAAATCTGAGGAAGCTAGCAGACACGTGAATTTGGTGCATTACTAGAGGACTAGTCCGTGACAGGCTTGTCATAGGCACTAAAGATATAGAGAACCGAACCTCACTCTGAATAAAGCCATTGACGTGTGGTTCAAGTGAACAACACAAATGCAAATCAGGAAAATTGGTAGAGGTGAACCAGAGACAGTAAATTATACCTCCCGTGAGCGATGTTCAGAATCAAAACGTCAAACATATTGTCGTAAACAGACAGAGTTTACAGGGGATAATAACAAACATAGAATGCCAAACGACGTACCCTGTCATTACTGTGTTTGAGTGCATGCCAAAGCTAAATGCCCAGCACACGGTGTCACCTCTAAAGCATGTGGCAAACCAAACCACTTTGCCAGAGTTTGTAAACAAGCACAACATAAACCTCAATCTATTAGACGAAGTTAATGAGTCAGATGACCAAACATCAGATGCAATGTGGTACATCTCACAGGTTAATTCTGTGGAAGACAAGGCAAAAAAAGTGTTAATTAACTTTAAGCTAGCTAGACTCAGTGATGAGCCATTGACATATGACCCCAGCCATACAATTAAATGTCAACTAGACACAGGATCAACAATGAATGTCATAAGCTATGGGGACTTACAGCGAGTCATGCAAGATGGCAATCCAGTTGTCCTACCCAGCAAAGCTACACTATATGACGACACACTGATAAAACCAACAGGAGAATTCAATCTCAAAGTAGATCATGATGGAAAAATGTTTTATATCAAATTTCAGGTCATGGAGACATCCCAACTCCCTCTGCTGTCAGCTGACACGTGTGAAAGACTCAGCCTAGCCATGTGTTACATCACGTCGACACCCCAAGCACCACATCCACTGAGGTCATCATGACAACTGAGGAGATCATCGCCAAGTACAAGGACGTGTTGGATGGGCTTGGCTGCCTTCCTGGAGAGCTACACCTGGAAGTAGACAATGCAGCTCTGCCTTTGCAGCAGCTACCAAGACGGATACCTATTCCACTGAAGGAAAGGGTCACAAAGGCCATACATTCAATGGACAATGCAGACATCATCACGAAAGTCACAGAGCCAACACTGTGGATCAGCAACATGGTTGTCATTGAAAAACCTTACTGAGATCACACTTCCAGATGCCCTCAATAGAAGAGATTATACCAGAGATATCCAACGCAAAGGTATTCTCAGTTCTCAATACCAAAGATGGATACTGGAAAGTCGAACTTGATGAAGTGAGCAGCTATCTAACAACTTTCTGGACACCTGTAGGCAGGTATAGATGGCTGAGTATGCCATTGGGAATCAAGCCAGCAGCTGAAGAATACCAACGCAGACAGTGAGAAGCACTACAGGGACTAAAAGGAGTGTGTGTGATTGCAGATCACTACTCTATGGATGTGGTGACACACAAAGAGGCGATGGCAGATCATGACAGAAACCTCACAGCTCTCCTGCAGAGAGCAAGAGATGTCAACCTGAAGCTGAACAAAAATAAATTCAGGTAAAAGCTGCCTAGTGTGACATACATGGGTCATATTCTCACCACAGAGGGCCTTCGCCCTGACCCAGAGAAAATAACAGCCATTTAGAACATGGGTACACCGACCAATGTCAAGTCACTACAGCGGCTGTTGAGGTTTGTGAACTATCTTGCTAAATTCATGCCCCGCCTATCTGATGTGTGTGACCCGCTCAGAAGACTGACTAACAAGGACATTGAATGGACATGGCAACCACAGCATGACGCAGCAGTTGAGACTATCCAACAGTTAGTCACACAACACCCAGTGCTCAAATACTACGACCTGAATGATGAAGTCACACTGCAGTGTGATGTCAGTGAGACAGGTTTGGGTGCAGCCGTTCTACAGAAAAGACAACCTGTTGCATTTGCCTCCAGAACATTGACTCAGACAGAACAAAGATATGCACAGATTGAGAAAGAATGTCTCTCCATTGTTTTTGCATGTAACATGTTTGAACGGCATTTGCATGGCAGAGAGATCATTACAATACACAGCGACCACAAACCGCTTGAGACGATCTTCAAGAAATCCCTACACACAGTACGCAAGTGACTGCAGAGAATGTTGCTAAGGCTACAAAGATACCAACTCCATGTGCAATACAAACAAGGCAAATACAAACATGTAGCTGACTTTCTGTCCAGAACAGCTCAATCAACCACAGAGCACAGACAAATTCAAACACCAGCCACGGTCTACGCTATGGGACTGGCCACAACTGACCTGGAACAGGTGGATCACACCAGTGATGTCAACATCTCAACTAAGACAATGGAGTCAATCAAAACTGTTCCCAAGACTTGCTGTTTCAGGCTCTGAACGCACAAATCACCAACAGCTGGCCTGGAACCAAACAGGCTGTGAGTCACACACTGAAAGATTTCTGGATGTACAAAGAGGAGCTCACCACAGAAAATGTACTGATAATCAAAGGACACAGGGTCTTCATCCCTGACATGTTAGGCACTGACTTTCTACACAAAATACAGTCTGGCCACTCAGGCATAGAGGCCAGTCTCAAAAAGGTGATGCTGTTTTCTGGCCAAGGATTACGGAGGACGTCAAGATCTTTATCAGCAAATGTGCCATGGACCCATGGAAGGCCATGTTGGCTTGGCGGAATACTCCAACAGAGGGACTTAACAGTTCTCCGGTACAGCGACTCATGTCCAGACGCACGATCCTACCAACCATGAAAAAACTGCTCAAACCACAAGTGGTACAAAATGTCATTCCAAGAAAACAAGCCAAAGGGCTGACAGCAAAACATCACTATGACAAACATGCCTGTGACATGCCCAACATCGTCCAAGGACAAACAGTAAGGGTTCTTCTCCACCCCAACAACTCAGCAAGCACTTGGACACTGGGCATAATATGCACTGATCAACTCAGTGAACGGTTGTATGAAGCACTAGTGAATGGTAAAAAAATACTGCAGAAACAGAAAAGACATTCGTCCAGTGACTGAACAACTCAGGATTCCCCCGAACAATCGCCAAACAAACACAGATGAGGATGACTGAGGACCACCATGGAACAAACCCGCCATCCCCGCAGGTGGTGAAAAACAGGCTGTTGATATGGAAGCAGCCCCACTGCCTGAAAATATAACACACACCAGAACCAGGACAAATATCAGGTCGCCTGTGAGATACTCCAGAGACTATGTTGTTTCATCTTAAAGGTTATACATTTTTGGTATTTTTTTGTAAGAGGGAAGAGGATAGCCTGCTTATTGACTTTAAAGTTGATGCTTATTGAAGGTATTTGAATAAGAACACAGTTAGTTGTTTTTGTTTTCACTGGCAAGGGTCTAACCCCAAGTCTTCTGTCTATGAGTCAGGAGGAGTTATCTTCATTTGTTCGGTAAAGGAAGATGTTACGAGATGTCGCCAAGCCAATAGATGGTGCTGCTGTTATGTGCATCTGAGTGTGATATTATATAGTGCTAGTGAGCCAAGTTAGGCATTACTTACTATGCACTGAATGGCGCTGTATGCATGCTACAGAGTGATGCTGACGTAAAGACTTTCTAATCAACATTACCTTGCTCTTGTATAGAACAAACACCATACAAAACACCCTGCGGCCCTCCAACTGGCCTTGGTAAATACTATAGCAACTCTATGTTCACCTTCTCAAGCTTTCTCTCTCTTTAGATCCCTCCCTCCCTCCCTCCCTCCCTCCCTCCCTCCCTCCCTCCCTCCCTCCCTCCCTCCCTTTCTCTCTCTCTCTATCTCTCCCTCCCTCCCTCCCTTTCTCTTTCTCCCTCCCTCCCTTTCTCTTTCTCTCTCTCTCTCTCTGTCTCTTGCTCTCTATCAACAACAAGGTGCTTTTTTCTCAGCATGACCCCACAGACTTAAATACTTACTGTAGCATCCCGCAAGCCTGATACACAGAACCCTTCACATACATACATACATACATACATACATACATACATACATACATACATACATACATACATACATACATACATACATACATACATACATACATACATACATACATACATACATACATACATACATACATACATACATACATACATACATACATACATACATACATACATGCATGCATGTACTCACACCCACACCCACTCACACACACAAATGTTTGTTTTACTATCCTTGTGATGACCAAACAATTGTTTTCCATTCAAAATCCTATTTTCCCTAACCCCTAACCCTAACCCTAACCCTAACCCTAACCCTAACCCTAACCCTAACCCTAACCCTAACCCTAACCCTAACCCTAACCCTAACCCTAACACTAACCCTAAACCTAACCCCTAACCCTAACCTAACCCTAACACCCCTAACCCCCTAACCCTAAACCTAACCCTCCTAACCCTAACCTAACCCTAAACCTAACCCCTAACCCTAACCTAACCCTAACCTAACCACCTAACCCCTAACCCCTAACCCTAACCCTAAACCTAACCCCTAACCCTAACCTAACCCTAAACCTAACCCCTAACCCCTAACCTCCTAACCCTAACCCTAACCCCTATCCCTAAACCTAACCCCTAACCCTAACCTAACCCTAAACCTAACCCCTAACCCTAACCTAACCCTAAACCTAACCCTAACCCTAACCCTAACCCTAACCCTAACCCTAACCCCTAACCCTAACCTAAACCTAACCCCTAACCCTAACCTAACCCTAAACCTAACCACTAAGCCTAAAAAAGCAATTTTCCATGTGGGGACCAGCGAAATGTTCCCGCTTGTCCGAATGTTCCTTGTTTTACTATCCTTGTGAGCACTTCTGGTCCCCACAGGGATAGTAAAACCAAACCACACACACATTCTTGCCCGGGGGTGTGATGTTTGAGTTCTGCTGAGGCATGACCTGCACACGATTTTGATAATCATCCAAGTTAAGAAAGGAGAGCGAGAGAGAGAGAGACAGAGAGAGAGAGAGAGAGAGAGAGAGAGAGAGAGAGAGAGAGAGAGAGAGAGAGAGAGAGAGAGAGAGAGAGAGAGAGAGAGAGAGAGGTTAATAGGGCACACACAGTCTAGCAGGTGGCTGTGGAGGACAGGTGTTATTATTACATTAGAAAAGTAAATCAGTCAGTTTCCGTGGAAACACTAATCTGTTTACATTCTGTGGTCGTGTCCAAATACACATATTTGCGTCCTAAAAAGTAGGCCTTTTAAATATGTGAAAAAATTAAGTTTAATAGTATGCAACATTTCTCAAATCTAGTATACTTTAAATGCCCGGATGTCACACTCATTGGGCTTTGACAGCAGCTGATCAGTTAGATATGGGGATGCACTACCGGAATCAACCAATAGCAGGAAACAACGCAATCACACATGACACATTCTCAGTATGTGAAAATCGAATGTGTCATAGTACGGGACTGGGGGTGTGGCTGCCTAAATGATGTCATGATAATCACGCCTTTTAATTTCAACATATGAATTGTTTTCATTTTGTAGGCGAGGCTACTTATTGCATTATTGAATGTATGGATCAAGCCTTAGCAGTCCTTCTCATCTCGTTCCCTATGATTAGTGCTTTAGTTTATTATGTTGCTGTCCAGCGATTCTAAATCTGCCATGCACCCGACTGGCCATGGTTTTTTGTGCAATAGCCTTTTGATTTGAACATTTGAAAAGTTTTGTTGTGTTTACTAGGCTATTTAATTTAATTTCTACACTGTATGTTACAGCACCTTGTTTTCACTAATGAATATGTTGAAAAGGTACCAAATGATGGATTTCTGTCTTCAGTCCTTTTTAGATAGGACAGATGGGCTATATGGACTACAGTATAGGTTGGATGTGATAGTCTGCCTGTAACCAGCCTGAGTAGGCCTAGAACTCCATTCCTATTCTATTCAGAGTTTAGAGAAGTTATTTGAATTGGAAATGAACTATTATCAGGCAGGTTAATGTGATGCATGTCTGCCCCGCCCCACCTACTCAGCCAGTCAGGAGTCGCTACTGCGTTGGGGCACTGGCATACTGGATACTTTTTTTACTAAACGGTATTTGCTCAATAGTATGCAACGTTTAGTACATAGTATGCAGTTTAAGTATGTAATATGCTAGTATTGGTATTAGGACACTGCCACCATCTGAAAGTTACAAGTCTTATTCCCCTCTCTGTCCTATTTACCCTCTCTGTCTTCTTTCCCCTCTCTGTCCTCTTTCCCCTCTCTGTCCTATTCCCCTCTCTGTCTTCTTTCCCCTCTCTGTCTTCTTTCCCCTCTCTGTCCTATTCCCCTCTCTGTCCTCTTTCCCCTCTCTGTCCTATTCCCCTCTCTGTCTTATTCCCCTCTCTGTCCTATTCCCCTCTCTGTCTTCTTTCCCCTCTCTGTCTTCTTTCCCCTCTCTGTCCTCTTTCCCCTCTCTGTCCTATTCCCCTCTCTGTCTTATTCCCCTCTCTGTCCTCTTTCCCCTCTCTGACCTATTCCCCTCTCTGTCCTATTCCCCTCTCTGTCCTCTTTCCCCTCTCTGACCTCTTTCCCCTCACTGTCCTCTTTCCCCTCTCTGTCCTATTCCACTCTCTGTCCTCTTTCCCCTCTCTGTCCTCTTTCCCCTCTCTGTCCTATTCCCCTCTCTGTCCTCTTTCCCCTCTCTGACCTCTTTCCCCTCACTGTCCTCTTTCCCCTCTCTGTCCTATTCCACTCTCTGTCCTATTACCCTCTCTGTCCTCTTTCCTCTCTCTGTCCTCTTTCCCCTCTCTGTCCTATTCCCCTGTCTGTCCTCTTTCCCCTCTCTGTCCTATTCCCCTCTCTGTCCTCTTTCCCCGCTCTGTCCTATTCCCCTCTCTGTCCTCTTTCCCCTCTCTGTCCTATTCCCCTCTCTGTCCTCTTTCCCCTCTCTGTCCTAATCCCCTCTCTGTCCTATTCCCCTCTCTGTCCTCTTTCCCCTCTCTGTCCTATTCCCCTCTCTGTTCTCTTTGCCCTCTCTGTCCTATTCCCCTCCCTGTCCTCTTTCCCCTCTGTCTTCTTTCCCCTCTCTGTCCTATTCCCCTCACTGTCCTCTTTCCTCTCTCTGTCTTCTTTCCCCTCTCTGTCCTATTCCCCTCTCTGTCCTCTTTCCCCTCTCTGTCCTCTTCCCCTCTCTGACCTCTTTCCCCTCTCTGTGCTAATCCCCTCGCTGTCCTCTTTCCCCTCTCTGTCCTCTTTCCCCTCTCTGTCCTAATCCCCTCTCTGTCCTCTTTCCCCTCTCTGTCCTCTTTCCCCTCTCTGTCTTCTTTCCCCTCTCTGTCCTCTTTCCACTCTCTGTCCTCTTTCCCCTCTCTGTCCTCTTTCCCCTCTCTGTCTTCTTTCCCCTCTCTGTCCTAATCCCCTCTCTGTCCTCTTTCCCCTCTCTGTCCTAATCCCCTCTCTGTCCTCTTTCCCCTCTCTGTCCTCTTTCCTCTCTCTGTCTTCTTTCCCCTCTCTGTCCTCTTTCCCCTCTCTGTCCTATTCCCCTCTCTGTCTTCTTTCCCCTCTCTGTCCTATTCCCCTCTCTGTCCTCTTTCCCCTCTCTGTCCTCTTTCCCCTCTCTGTCCTCCTTCCCTCTCTGTCCTATTCCCCTCTCTGTCTTCTTTCCCCTCTCTGTCCTATTCCCCTCTCTGTCCTCTTTCCCCTCTCTGTCTTCTTTCCCCTCTCTGTCCTATTCCCCTCTCTGTCTTCTTTCCCCTCTCTGTCCTATTCCCCTCTCTGTCCTCTTTCGCCTCTCTGTCCTATTCCCCTCTCTGTCCTCTTTCCCCTCTCTGTCCTCTTTCCCCTCTCTGTCCTATTCCCCTCCCTGTCCTCTTTCCCCTCTGTCTTCTTTCCCCTCTCTGTCCTATTCCCCTCTCTGTCCTCTTACCCCTCTCTGTCCTATTCCCCACTCTGTCCTCTTTCCTCTCTCTGTCTTCTTTCCCCTCTCTGTCCTATTCCCCTCTCTGTCCTCTTTCCCCTCTCTAACCTCTTTCCCCTCTCTGTCCTATTCCCCTCTCTGTCCTATTCCCCTCTCTGTCCTCTTTCCCCTCTCTGTCCTATTCCCCACTCTGTCCTCTTTCCTCTCTCTGTCTTCTTTCCCCTCTCTGTCCTATTCCCCTCTCTGTCCTCTTTCCCCTCTCTAACCTCTTTCCCCTCTCTGTCCTATTCCCCTCTCTGTCCTATTCCCCTCTCTGTCCTCTTTCCCGTCTCTGTCCTCTTTCCTCTCTCTGTCTTCTTTCCTCTCTCTGTCTTCTTTCCCCTCCCTGTCTTCTTTCCCCTCTGTCCTCTTTCTCCCCTCTGTCTTCTTTCCCCTCTCTGTCCCCTTTCCCCTCTCTGTCCTCTTTCCCCTCTCTGTCTTCGTTCCCCTCTCTGACCTCTTTCCCCTCTCTGTCCTCTTTCCCCTCTCTGTCCTATTCCCCCCTCTGTCCTCTTTCCCCTCTCTGTCCTCTTCCCCTCTCTGACCTCTTTCCCCTCTCTGTCCTAATCCCCTCTCTGTCCTCTTTCCCCTCTCTGTCCTCTTTCCCCTCTCTGTCCTAATCCCCTCTCTGTCCTCTTTCCCCTCTCTGTCCTCTTTCCCCTCTCTGTCTTCTTTCCCCTCTCTGTCCTCTTACCCCTCTCTGTCCTCTTTCCCCTCTCTGTCCTCTTTCCCCTCTCTGTCTTCTTTCCCCTCTCTGTCCTAATCCCCTCTCTGTCCTCTTTCCCCTCTCTGTCCTCTTTCCCCTCTCTGTCCTATTCTCCTCTCTGTCTTCTTTCCCCTCTCTGTCTTCTTTCCCCTCTCTGTCCTATTCCCCTCTCTGTCCTCTTTCCCCTCTCTGTACTCTTTCCCCTCTCTGTCTTCTTTCCTCTCTGTCCTCTTTCCCCTCTCTGTCCTCTTTCCCCTCTCTGTCCTCTTTCCCCTCTCTGTCCTTCTTCCCTCTCTGTCCTATTCCCCTCTCTGTCTTCTTTCCCCTCTCTGTCCTATTCCTCTCTCTGTCCTCTTTCCCCTCTCTGTCTTCTTTCCCCTCTCTGTCCTATTCCCCTCTCTGTCTTCTTTCCCCTCTCTGTCCTATTCCCCTCTCTGTCCTCTTTCCCCTCTCTGTCCTATTCCCCTCTCTGTCCTCTTTCCCCTCTCTGTCCTCTTTCCCCTCTCTGTCCTATTCCCCACTCTGTCCTCTTTCCTCTCTCTGTCTTCTTTCCCCTCTCTGTCCTATTCCCCTCTCTGTCCTCTTTCCCCTCTCTAACCTCTTTCCCCTCTCTGTCCTATTCCCCTCTCTGTCCTATTCCCCTCTCTGTCCTCTTTCCCCTCTCTGTCCTATTCCCCACTCTGTCCTCTTTCCTCTCTCTGTCTTCTTTCCCCTCTCTGTCCTATTCCCCTCTCTGTCCTCTTTCCCCTCTCTAACCTCTTTCCCCTCTCTGTCCTATGTCCTATTCCCCTCTCTGTCCTATTCCCCTCTCTGTCCTCTTTCCCCTCTCTGTCCTCTTTCCCCTACTGTCTTCGTTCCCCTCTTTGACCTCTTTCCCCTGTCCTATTTCCCCTCTCTGTCCTCTTTCCCCTCTCTGTCCTCTTTCCTCTCTCTGTCTTCTTTCCCCTCTCTGTCTTCTTTCCCCTCTCTGTCCTATTTACCCTCTCTGTCCTCTTTCCCCTCTCTGTCCTCTTTCCCCTCTCTGTCCTATTCCCCTCTATGTCCTCTTTCCTCTCTCTGTCCTATTCCCCTCTCTGTCCTATTCCCCTCCCTGTCCTCTTTCCCCTTGCTGTCTTCTTTCCCCTCTCTGTCCTATTCCCCTCCCTGTCCTCTTTCCCCTCTCTGTCCTATTCCCCTCTCTGTCCTCTTTCCCCTCTCTGTCCTATTCCCCTCTCTGTCCTCTTTCCCCTCGCTGTCTTCTTTCCCCTCTCTGTGCTATTCCCCTTTCTGTCCTATTCCCCTCTCTGTCCTCTTTCCCATCCCTGTCCTCTTTCCCCTCCCTGTCCTCTTTCCTCTCTCTGTCTTCTTTCCCCTCCCTGTCTTCTTTCCCCTCTGTCCTCTTTCTCCCCTCTGTCTTCTTTCCCCTCTCTGTCCTCTTTCCCCTCTCTGTCCTCTTTCCCCCCTCTGTCTTCTTTCCCCTCTCTGTCCTCTTTCCCCTCTCTGTCCTCTTTTCCCTCTCTGTCCTCCTTCCCCTATTGTCTTCGTTCCCCTCTCTCACCACTTTCCCCTCTCTGTCCTCTTTCCCCTCTCTGTCCTATTCCCCTCTCTGTCCTCTTTCCCCTCTCTGTCCTCTTTCCCCTCTCTGTCCTATTCCCCTCTCTGTCCTCTTTCCCCTCTCTGTCCTATTCCCCTCTCTGTCCTCTTTCCCCTCTCTGTCCTCTTTCCCCTCTCTGTCCTATTCCCCTCCCTGTCCTCTTTCCCCTCTGTCTTCTTTCCCCTCTCTGTCCTATTCCCCTCTCTGTCCTCTTTCCCCTCTCTGTCCTCTTTCCCCTCTCTGTCCTCCTTCCCTCTCTGTCCTATTCCCCTCTCTGTCTTCTTTCCCCTCTCTGTCCTATTCCCCTCTCTGTCCTCTTTCCCCTCTCTGTCTTCTTTCCCCTCTCTGTCCTATTCCCCTCTCTGTCTTCTTTCCCCTCTCTGTCCTATTCCCCTCTCTGTCCTCTTTCCCCTCTCTGTCCTATTCCCCTCTCTGTCCTCTTTCCCCTCTCTGTCCTCTTTCCCCTCTCTGTCCTATTCCCCTCCCTGTCCTCTTTCCCCTCTGTCTTCTTTCCCCTCTCTGTCCTATTCCCCTCTCTGTCCTCTTACCCCTCTCTGTCCTATTCCCCACTCTGTCCTCTTTCCTCTCTCTGTCTTCTTTCCCCTCTCTGTCCTATTCCCCTCTCTGTCCTCTTTCCCCTCTCTAACCTCTTTCCCCTCTCTGTCCTATTCCCCTCTCTGTCCTATTCCCCTCTCTGTCCTCTTTCCCCTCTCTGTCCTATTCCCCACTCTGTCCTCTTTCCTCTCTCTGTCTTCTTTCCCCTCTCTGTCCTATTCCCCTCTCTGTCCTCTTTCCCCTCTCTAACCTCTTTCCCCTCTCTGTCCTATTCCCCTCTCTGTCCTATTCCCCTCTCTGTCCTCTTTCCCGTCTCTGTCCTCTTTCCTCTCTCTGTCTTCTTTCCTCTCTCTGTCTTCTTTCCCCTCCCTGTCTTCTTTCCCCTCTGTCCTCTTTCTCCCCTCTGTCTTCTTTCCCCTCTCTGTCCCCTTTCCCCTCTCTGTCCTCTTTCCCCTCTCTGTCTTCGTTCCCCTCTCTGACCTCTTTCCCCTCTCTGTCCTCTTTCCCCTCTCTGTCCTATTCCCCCCTCTGTCCTCTTTCCCCTCTCTGTCCTCTTCCCCTCTCTGACCTCTTTCCCCTCTCTGTCCTAATCCCCTCTCTGTCCTCTTTCCCCTCTCTGTCCTCTTTCCCCTCTCTGTCCTAATCCCCTCTCTGTCCTCTTTCCCCTCTCTGTCCTCTTTCCCCTCTCTGTCTTCTTTCCCCTCTCTGTCCTCTTACCCCTCTCTGTCCTCTTTCCCCTCTCTGTCCTCTTTCCCCTCTCTGTCTTCTTTCCCCTCTCTGTCCTAATCCCCTCTCTGTCCTCTTTCCCCTCTCTGTCCTAATCCCCTCTCTGTCCTCTTTCCCCTCTCTGTCCTCTTTCCCCTCTCTGTCCTATTCTCCTCTCTGTCTTCTTTCCCCTCTCTGTCTTCTTTCCCCTCTCTGTCCTATTCCCCTCTCTGTCCTCTTTCCCCTCTCTGTACTCTTTCCCCTCTCTGTCTTCTTTCCTCTCTGTCCTCTTTCCCCTCTCTGTCCTCTTTCCCCTCTCTGTCCTCTTTCTCCTCTCTGTCCTTCTTCCCTCTCTGTCCTATTCCCCTCTCTGTCTTCTTTCCCCTCTCTGTCCTATTCCTCTCTCTGTCCTCTTTCCCCTCTCTGTCTTCTTTCCCCTCTCTGTCCTATTCCCCTCTCTGTCTTCTTTCCCCTCTCTGTCCTATTCCCCTCTCTGTCCTCTTTCCCCTCTCTGTCCTATTCCCCTCTCTGTCCTCTTTCCCCTCTCTGTCCTCTTTCCCCTCTCTGTCCTATTCCCCACTCTGTCCTCTTTCCTCTCTCTGTCTTCTTTCCCCTCTCTGTCCTATTCCCCTCTCTGTCCTCTTTCCCCTCTCTAACCTCTTTCCCCTCTCTGTCCTATTCCCCTCTCTGTCCTATTCCCCTCTCTGTCCTCTTTCCCCTCTCTGTCCTATTCCCCACTCTGTCCTCTTTCCTCTCTCTGTCTTCTTTCCCCTCTCTGTCCTATTCCCCTCTCTGTCCTCTTTCCCCTCTCTAACCTCTTTCCCCTCTCTGTCCTATGTCCTATTCCCCTCTCTGTCCTATTCCCCTCTCTGTCCTCTTTCCCCTCTCTGTCCTCTTTCCCCTACTGTCTTCGTTCCCCTCTTTGACCTCTTTCCCCTGTCCTATTTCCCCTCTCTGTCCTCTTTCCCCTCTCTGTCCTCTTTCCTCTCTCTGTCTTCTTTCCCCTCTCTGTCTTCTTTCCCCTCTCTGTCCTATTTACCCTCTCTGTCCTCTTTCCCCTCTATGTCCTCTTTCCTCTCTCTGTCCTATTCCCCTCTCTGTCCTATTCCCCTCCCTGTCCTCTTTCCCCTTGCTGTCTTCTTTCCCCTCTCTGTCCTATTCCCCTCCCTGTCCTCTTTCCCCTCTCTGTCCTATTCCCCTCTCTGTCCTCTTTCCCCTCTCTGTCCTATTCCCCTCTCTGTCCTCTTTCCCCTCGCTGTCTTCTTTCCCCTCTCTGTGCTATTCCCCTTTCTGTCCTATTCCCCTCTCTGTCCTCTTTCCCCTCCCTGTCCTCTTTCCCCTCCCTGTCCTCTTTCCTCTCTCTGTCTTCTTTCCCCTCCCTGTCTTCTTTCCCCTCTGTCCTCTTTCTCCCCTCTGTCTTCTTTCCCCTCTCTGTCCTCTTTCCCCTCTCTGTCCTCTTTCCCCCCTCTGTCTTCTTTCCCCTCTCTGTCCTCTTTCCCCTCTCTGTCCTCTTTTCCCTCTCTGTCCTCCTTCCCCTATTGTCTTCGTTCCCCTCTCTCACCTCTTTCCCCTCTCTGTCCTCTTTCCCCTCTCTGTCCTATTCCCCTCTCTGTCCTCTTTCCCCTCTCTGTCCTCTTTCCCCTCTCTGTCCTATTCCCCTCTCTGTCCTCTTTCCCCTCTCTGTCCTATTCCCCTCTCTGTCCTCTTTCCCCTCTCTGTCCTCTTTCCCCTCTCTGTCCTATTCCCCTCCCTGTCCTCTTTCCCCTCTGTCTTCTTTCCCCTCTCTGTCATATTCCCCTCTCTGTCCTCTTTCCCCTCTCTGTCTTATTCCCCACTCTGTCCTCTTTCCCCTCTCTGTCCTCTTTCCCCTCTCTGTCCTCTTTCCCCTCTCTGTCCTATTCCCCTCTCTGTCCTCTTTCCCCTCTCTGTCCTATTCCCCTCTCTGTCCTCTTTCCCCTCTCTGTTCTCTTTCCCCTCTCTGTCCTATTCCCCTCTCTGTCCTCTTTCCCCTCTCTGTCTTATTCCCAACTCTGTCCTCTTTCCTCTCTCTGTCTTCTTTCCCCTCTCTGTCCTATTCCCCCCTCTGTCCTCTTTCCCTTCTCTAACCTCTTTCCCCTCTCTGTCCTATTCCCCTCTCTGTCCTATTCCCCTCTCTGTCCTCTTTCCCCTCTCTGTCCTCTTTCCCCTACTGTCTTCGTTCCCCTCTTTGACCTCTTTCCCCTGTCCTCTTTCCCCTCTCTGTCCTTTTCCCCTCCCTGTCCTCTTTCCACTCTATGTCTTCTTTCCCCTCTCTGTCTTCTTTCCCCTATCTGTCCTATTTACCCTCTCTGTCCTCTTTCCCCTCTCTGTCCTCTTTCCTCTCTCTGTCTTCTTTCCCCTCTCTGTCTTCTTTCCCCTCTCTGTCATATTCCCCTCTCTGTCCTCTTTCCCCTCTCTGTCCTATTCCCCACTCTGTCCTCTTTCCTCTCTCTGTCTTCTTTCCCCTCTCTGTCCTATTCCCAACTCTGTCCTCTTTCTCCCCTCTGTCTTCTTTCCCCTCTCTGTCCTATTCCCCTCTCTGTCCTCTTTCCCCTCTCTAACCTCTTTCCCCTCTCTGTCCTATTCCCCTCTCTGTCCCATTCCCCTCTCTGTCCTCTTTCCCCTCTCTGTCCTCTTTCCCCTCTCTGTCCTCTTTCCCCTCTTTGACCTCTTTCCCCTGTCCTCTTTCCCCTCTCTGTCCTATTCCCCTCCCTGTCCTCTTTCCTCTCTATGTCTTCTTTCCCCTCTCTGTCTTCTTTCCCCTATCTGTCCTATTTACCCTCTCTGTCCTCTTTCCCTTCTCTAACCTCTTTCCCCTCTCTGTCCTATTTCCCACTCTGTCCTCTTTCCTCTCTCTGTCTTCTTTCCCCTCTCTGTCCTATTCCCAACTCTGTCCTCTTTCCTCTCTCTGTCTTCTTTCCCCTCTCTGTCCTATTCCCCTCTCTGTCCTCTTTCCCTTCTCTAACCTCTTTCCCCTCTCTGTCCTATTCCCCTCTCTGTCCTATTCCCCTCTCTGTCCTCTTTCCCCTACTGTCTTCGTTCCCCTCTTTGACCTCTTTCCCCTGTCCTCTTTCCCCTCTCTGTCCTTTTCCCCTCCCTGTCCTCTTTCCTCTCTATGTCTTCTTTCCCCTCTCTGTCTTCTTTCCCCTATCTGTCCTATTTACCCTCTCTGTCCTCTTTCCCCTCTCTGTCCTCTTTCCTCTCTCTGTCTTCTTTCCCCTCTCTGTCTTCCCTCCCCTCTCTGTCATATTCCCCTCTCTGTCCTCTTTCCCCTCTCTGTCCTATTCCCCACTCTGTCCTCTTTCCTCTCTCTGTCTTCTTTCCCCTCTCTGTCCTATTCCCAACTCTGTCCTCTTTCTCCCCTCTGTCTTCTTTCCCCTCTCTGTCCTATTCCCCTCTCTGTCCTCTTTCCCCTCTCTAACCTCTTTCCCCTCTCTGTCCTATACCCCTCTCTGTCCTATTCCCCTCTCTGTCCTCTTTCCCCTCTCTGTCCTCTTTCCCCTACTGTCTTCGTTCCCCTCTTTGACCTCTTTCCCCTGTCCTCTTTCCCCTCTCTGTCCTATTCCTCTCCCTGTCCTCTTTCCTCTCTATGTCTTCTTTCCCCTCTCTGTCTTCTTTCCCCTATCTGTCCTATTTACCCTCTCTGTCCTCTTTCCCCTCTCTGTCCTCTTTCCCCTCTCTGTCCTATTCCCCTCTATGTCCTCTTTCCCCTCTCTGTCCTATTCCCCTCTCTGTCCTATTCCCCTCCCTGTCCTCTTTCCCCTTGCCGTCTTCTTTCCCCTCCCTGTCCTCTTTCCCCTCTCTGTCCTATTCCCCTCTCTGTCCTCTTTCCCCTCTCTGTCCTTTTCCCCTCTCTGTCCTATTCCCCTCTCTGTCCTCTTTCCCCTCGCTGTCTTCTTTCCCCTCTCTGTCCTATTCCCCTTTCTGTCCTATTCCCCTCTCTGTCCTCTTTCCCCTCCCTGTCCTCTTTCCCCTCCCTGTCCTCTTTCCTCTCTCTGTCTTCTTTCCCCTCCCTGTCTTCTTTCCCCTCTGTCCTCTTTCTCCCCTCTGTCCTCTTTCCCCTCTCTGTCCTCTTTCCCCTCTCTGTCCTCTTTCCCCTCTCTGTCATCTTTCCCCTCTCTGTCTTTTTCCCCCTCTCTGTCCTCTTTCCCCTCTCTGTCCGCTTTCCCCTATTGTCTTCATTCCCCTCTCTGACCTCTTTCCCCTATCTGTCCTATTTACCCTCTCTGTCCTCTTTCCCCTCTCTGTCCTCTTTCCTCTCTCTGTCTTCTTTCCCCTCTCTGTCTTCTTTCCCCTCTCTGTCATATTATCCTCTCTGTCCTCTTTCCCCTCTCTGTCCTATTCCCCACTCTGTCCTCTTTCCTCTCTCTGTCTTCTTTCCCCTCTCTGTCCTTTTTCCCAACTCTGTCCTCTTTCCTCTCTCTGTCTTCTTTCCCCTCTCTGTCCTATTCCCCCTACTGTCTTCGTTCCCCTCTTTGACCTCTTTCCCCTCTCTAACCTCTTTCCCCTCTCTGTCCTATTCCCCTCTCTGTCCTATTCCCCTCTCTGTCCTCTTTCCCCTCTCAGTCCTCTTTCCCCTACTATCTTCGTTCCCCTCTTTGACCTCTTATACCTGTCCTCTTTCCCCTCCCTGTCCTCTTTCCTCTCTCTGTCTTCTTTCCCCTCTCTGTCTTCTTTCCCCTATCTGTCCTATTTACCCTCTCTGTCCTCTTTCCCCTCTCTGTCCTATTCCCCTCTATGTCCTCTTTCCCCTCTCTGTCCTATTCCCCTCTCTGTCCTATTCCCCTCCCTGTCCTCTTTCCCCTTGCTGTCTTCTTTCCCCTCTCTGTCCTATTCCCCTCCCTGTCCTCTTTCCCCTCTCTGTCCTCTTTCCTCTCTCTGTCTTCTTTCCCCTCTCTGTCTTCTTTCCCCTCTCTGTCATATTCCCCTCTCTGTCCTCTTTCCCCTCTTTGTCCTATTCCCCTCTCTGTCCTCTTTCCCCTCTCTGTCCTCTTTCCCCTCTCTGTCCTATTCCCCTCTCTGTCCTCTTTCCCCTCTCTGTCCTCTTTCCCCTCGCTGTCCTATTCCCCTCCCTGTCCTCTTTCCCCTCTGTCTTCGTTCTCCTCTCTGTCCTATTCCCCTCTCTGTCCTCTTTCCCCTCTCTGTCCTATTCCCCACTCTGTCCTCTTTCCCCTCTCTGTCCTCTTTCCCCTCTCTGTCCTCTTTCCCCTCTCTGTCCTTCTTCCTTCTCTGTCCTATTCCCCTCTCTGTCTTCTTTCCCCTCTCTGTCCTATTCCCCTCTCTGTCCTCTTTCCCCTCTCTGTCTTCTTTCCCCTCTCTGTCCTATTCCCCTCTCTGTCCTCTTTCCCCTCTCTGTCCTCTTTCCCCTCTCTGTCCTATTCCCCTCCCTGTCCTCTTTCCCCTCTGTCTTCGTTCTCCTCTCTGTCCTATTCCCCTCTCTGTCCTCTTTCCCCTCTCTGTCCTATTCCCCACTCTGTCCTCTTTCCTCTCTCTGTCTTCTTTCCCCTCTCTGTCCTATTCCCCTCTCTGTCCTCTTTCCCCTCTCTAACCTCTTTCCCCTCTCTGTCCTATTCCCCTCTCTGTCCTATTCCCCTCTCTGTCCTCTTTCCCCTCTCTGTCCTATTCCCCACTCTGTCCTCTTTCCTCTCTCTGTCTTCTTTCCCCTCTCTGTCCTATTCCCCTCTCTGTCCTCTTTCCCCTCTCTAACCTCTTTCCCCTCTCTGTCCTATTCCCCTCTCTGTCCTATTCCCCTCTCTGTCCTCTTTCCCCTCTCTGTCCTCTTTCCCCTACTGTCTTCGTTCCCCTCTTTGACCTCTTTCCCCTGTCCTCTTTCCCCTCTCTGTCCTCTTTCCCCTCTCTGTCCTCTTTCCTCTCTCTGTCTTCTTTCCCCTCTCTGTCTTCTTTCCCCTCTCTGTCCTATTTACCCTCTCTGTCCTCTTTCTCCTCTCTGTCCTCTTTCCCCTCTCTGTCCTATTCCCCTCTCTGTCCTCTTTCCTCTCTCTGTCCTATTCCCCTCTCTGTCCTATTCCCCTCCCTGTCCTCTTTCCCCTTGCTGTCTTCTTTCCCCTCTCTGTCCTATTCCCCTCTCTGTCTTCTTTCTCCTCTCTGTGCTATTCCCCTTTCTGTCCTATTCCCCTCTCTGTCCTCTTTCCCCTCCCTGTCCTCTTTCCCCTCCCTGTCCTCTTTCCTCTCTCTGTCTTCTTTCCCCTCCCTGTCTTCTTTCCCCTCTGTCCTCTTTCTCCCCTCTGTCTTCTTTCCCCTCTCTGTCCTCTTTCCCCTCTCTGTCCTCTTTCCCCTCTCTGTCTTCTTTCCCCTCTCTGTCCTCTTTCCCCTCTCTGTCCTCTTTTCCCTCTCTGTCCTCCTTCCCCTATTGTCTTTGTTCCCCTCTCTGACCTCTTTCCCCTCTCTGTCCTCTTTCCCCTCTCTGTCCTATTCCCCTCCCTGTCCTCTTTCCCCTCTGTCTTCTTTCCCCTCTCTGTCATATTCCCCTCTCTGTCCTCCTTCCCCTCTCTGTCCTATTCCCCACTCTGTCCTCTTTCCTCTCTCTGTCTTCTTTCCCCTCTCTGTCCTATTCCCAACTCTGTCCTCTTTCCTCTCTCTGTCTTCTTTCCCCTCTCTGTCCTATTCCCCTCTCTGTCCTCTTTCCCCTCTCTAACCTCTTTCCCCTCTCTGTCCTATTCCCCTCTCTGTCCTATTACCCTCTCTGTCCTCTTTCCCCTCTCTGTCCTCTTTCCCCTACTGTCTTCGTTCCCCTCTTTGACCTCTTTCCCCTGTCCTCTTTCCCCTCTCTGTCCTCTTTCCCCTCTCTGTCCTCTTTCCTCTCTCTGTCTTCTTTCCCCTCTCTGTCTTCTTTCCCCTCTCTGTCCTATTTCCCCTCTCTGTCCTCTTTCCCCTCTCTGTCCTATTCCCCTCCCTGTCCTCTTTCCCCTCTGTCTTCTTTCCCCTCTCTGTCATATTCCCCTCTCTGTCCTCCTTCCCCTCTCTGTCCTATTCCCCACTCTGTCCTCTTTCCTCTCTCTGTCTTCTTTCCCCCCTCTGTCCTATTCCCCTCTATGTCCTCTTTCCTCTCTCTGTCCTATTCCCCTCTCTGTCCTATTCCCCTCCCTGTCCTCTTTCCCCTTGCTGTCTTCTTTCCCTTCTCTGTCCTATTCCCCTCCCTGTCCTCTTTCCCCTCTCTGTCCTATTCCCCTCTCTGTCCTCTTTCCCCTCTCTGTCCTCTTTCCCCTCTCTGTCCTCTTTCCCCTCGCTGTCTTCTTTCCCCTCTCTGTGCTATTCCCCTTTCTGTCCTATTCCCCTCTCTGTCCTCTTTCCCCTCCCTGTCCTCTTTCCCCTCCCTGTCCTCTTTCCTCTCTCTGTCTTCTTTCCCCTCCCTGTCTTCTTTCCCCTCTGTCCTCTTTCTCCCCTCTGTCTTCTTTCCCTTCTCTGTCCTATTCCCCTCCCTGTCCTCCTTCCCCTCTCTGTCCTATTCCCCACTCTGTCCTCTTTCCTCTCTCTGTCTTCTTTCCCCTCTCTGTCCTATTCCCAACTCTGTCCTCTTTCCTCTCTCTGTCTTCTTTCCCCTCTCTGTCCTATTCCCCTCTCTGTCCTATTTCCCCTCTCTAACCTCTTTCCCCTCTCTGTCCTATTCCCCTCTCTGTCCTATTACCCTCTCTGTCCTCTTTCCCCTCTCTGTCCTCTTTCCCCTACTGTCTTCGTTCCCCTCTTTGACCTCTTTCCCTGTCCTCTTTCCCCTCTCTGTCCTCTTTCCCCTCTCTGTCCTCTTTCCCCTCTCTGTCTTCTTTCCCCTCTCTGTCTTCTTTCCCCTCTCTGTCCTATTTCCCCTCTCTGTCCTCTTTCCCCTCTCTGTCCTATTCCCCTCTCTGTCCTCTTTCCCCTCTGTCTTCTTTCCCCTCTCTGTCATATTCCCCTCTCTGTCCTCCTTCCCCTCTCTGTCCTATTCCCCACTCTGTCCTCTTTCCTCTCTCTGTCTTCTTTCCCCCCTCTGTCCTATTCCCCTCTATGTCCTCTTTCCTCTCTCTGTCCTATTCCCCTCTCTGTCCTATTCCCCTCCCTGTCCTCTTTCCCCTTGCTGTCTTCTTTCCCTTCTCTGTCCTATTCCCCTCCCTGTCCTCTTTCCCCTCTCTGTCCTATTCCCCTCTCTGTCCTCTTTCCCCTCTCTGTCCTCTTTCCCACTCTCTGTCCTCTATTCCCCTCTCTGTCTTCTTTCCCCTCTCTGTGCTTCTGTTCTATTCCCCTCTCTGTCTTCTTTCCCCTCTCTGTCCTATTTCCCCTCTCTGTCCTCTTTCCCCCTCTCTGTCCTATTCCCCTCTCTGTCTTCTTTCCCCTCTCTGTCCTATTCCCCTCTCTGTCCTCTTTCCCCTCTCTGTCCTCTTTCCCCTCTCTGTCCTATTCCCCTCCCTGTCCTCTTTCCCCTCTGTCTTCTTTCCCCTCTCTGTCCTATTCCCCTCTCTGTCCTCTTTCCCCTCTCTGTCCTCTTTCCCCTCTCTGTCCTATTCCCCTCCCTGTCCTCTTTCCCCTCTGTCTTCTTTCCCCTCTCTGTCCTCTTTCCCCTCTCTGTCCTATTCCCCTCTCTGTCTTCTTTCCCCTCTCTGTCCTATTCCCCTCTCTGTCCTCTTTCCCCTCTCTGTCCTATTCCCCTCTCTGTCCTCTTTCCCCTCTCTGTCCTCTTTCCCCTCGCTGTCCTATTCCCCTCCCTGTCCTCTTTCCCCTCTGTCTTCTTTCCCCTCTCTGTCCTATTCCCCTCTCTGTCCTCTTTCCCCTCTCTGTCCTAATCCCCACTCTGTCCTCTTTCCTCTCTCTGTCTTCTTTCCCCTCTCTGTCCTATTCCCCTCTCTGTCCTCTTTCCCCTCTCTAACGTCTTTCCCCTCTCTGTCCTCTTTCCCCTCTCTGTCCTATTCCCCTCTCTGTCCTCTTTCCCCTCTCTGTCCTAATCCCCACTCTGTCCTCTTTCCTCTCTCTGTCTTCTTTCCCCTCTCTGTCATATTCCCCTCTCTGTCCTCTTTCCCCTCTCTAACGTCTTTCCCCTCTCTGTCCTATTCCCCTCTCTGTCCTCTTCCCCTCTCTGACCTCTTTCCCCTCTCTGTCCTCTTTCCCCTACTTTGTCTTCTTTCCCGCTCTCTGTTATCTTTCCCCTCTCTGTCCTCTTTCCCCTCTCTGTCCTATTTCCCCTCTCTGTCCTCTTTCCCCTCTCTGTCTTCTATTCCCCTCTCTGTCCTCTTTCCCCTCTCTGTCCTCTTTCCCCTCTCTGTCCTCTTTCCCCCTCTGTCCTTTCCCCTCCCTGTCCTCTTCCCCCTCTGTCTTCTTTCCCCTCTCTGTCCTATTCCCCTCTCTGTCCTCTTTCCCCTCTCTGTCCTATTCCCCTCTCTGTCCTCTTTCCTCTCTCTGTCTTCTTTCCCCCCTCTGTCCTATTCCCCTCTCTGTCCTCTTTCCCATCTCTGTCCTCTTTCCCCTCTCTGTCCTCTTTCCTCTCTCTGTCCTCTTTCCCCTCTCTGTCCTATTCCCCTCTCTGTCCTCTTTCCCATCCCTGTCCTCTTTCCCCTCTCTGTCCTCTTTCCCCTCTCTGTCCTCTTTCCTCTCTCTGTCTTCTTTCCCCTCTCTGTCTTCTTTCCCCTCTCTGTCCTATTTCCCCTCTCTGTCCTCTTTCCCCTCTCTGTCCTATTCCCCTCTCTGTCTTCTTTCCCCTCTCTGTCGTCTTTCCCTTCTCTGTCCTATTCCCCTCTCTGTCCTCTTCCCCTCTCTGTCCTATTCCCCTCTCTGTCCTCTTTCCCCTCTCTGTCCTCTTTCCCCTCTCTGTCCTCTTTCCCCTCGCTGTCTTCTTTCCCCTCTCTGTGCTATTCCCCTTTCTGTCCTATTCCCCTCTCTGTCCTCTTTCCCCTCCCTGTCCTCTTTCCCCTCCCTGTCCTCTTTCCTCTCTCTGTCTTCTTTCCCCTCCCTGTCTTCTTTCCCCTCTGTCCTCTTTCTCCCCTCTGTCTTCTTTCCCTTCTCTGTCCTATTCCCCTCCCTGTCCTCTTTCCCCTCTCTGTCCTATTCCCCTCTCTGTCCTCTTTCCCCTCTCTGTCCTCTTTCCCCTCTCTGTCCTCTTTCCCCTCTCTTGTCCTCTTTCTCCCTATCATCTGTCTTCTCTTATTCTTTCCCTCTCTGTACCATTGGTATTCCCCTCTCTGTCTCTCCCATTTCCCTATTCTCTCTGTCCTACTTTCCCCTCTCTGTCCTCTTTCCCCTCTCTGTCCTATTTCCCCGTCTATATCCTATTCCCCTCTCTGTCTTCTTTCCCCTACTGTCTTGTCTCTCTATTCTTCCCCTGCTCTGTCCTCTTTCCTCTTTCTCTTGTCCTCTTTCCCCTCTCTGTCTTCTTTCCCCTCTCTGTCTTCTTTCCCCTCTCTGTCCTATTTCCCCTCTCTGTCCTCTTTCCCCTCTCTGTCCTATTTCCCCTCTCTGTCCTACTTTCCCCTCTCTGTCCTCTTTCCCCTCTCTGTCCTATTCCCCTCTCTGTCTTCTTTCCCCTCTCTGTCCTCTTTCCCCTCTCTGTCCTCTTTCCTCTCTCTGTCCTCTTTTCCCTCTCTGTCCTATTCCCCTCTCTGTCTTCTTTCCCCTCTCTGTCCTCTTTCCCCTCTCTGTCCTCTTTCCTCTCTCTGTCCTCTTTCCCCTCTCTGTCCTATTCCCCTCTCTGTCTTCTTTCCCCTCTCTGTCCTCTTTCCCCTCTCTGTCCTCTTTCCCCTCTCTGTCCTCTTTCCCCTACTGTCTTCGTTCCCCTCTTTGACCTCTTTCCCCTGTCCTCTTTCCCCTCTCTGTCCTCTTTCCCCTCTCTGTCCTCTTTCCTCTCTCTGTCTTCTTTCCCCTCTCTGTCTTCTTTCCCCTCTCTGTCCTATTTCCCCTCTCTGTCCTCTTTCCCCTCTCTGTCCTATTCCCCTCCCTGTCCTCTTTCCCCTCTGTCTTCTTTCCCCTCTCTGTCATTTTCCCCTCCCTGTCCTCTTTCCCCTCTTGTCCTATTCCCCTCCCTGTCCTCTTTCCCCTCTGTCTTCTTTCCCCTCTCTGTCATATTCCCCTCTCTGTCCTCCTTCCCCTCTCTGTCCTATTCCCCACTCTGTCTTCTTTCCTCTCTCTGTCTTCTTTCCCCTCTCTGTCCTATTCCCATCTCTGTCCTCTTTCCTCTCTCTGTCCTCTTTCCCCTCTCTGTCCTATTCCCCTCTCTGTCCTCTTTCCCCTCTCTATCCTCTTTCCCCTCTCTGTCCTATTCCCCTCTCTGTCCTTTACTTTCGCCCTTCTCTGTCCTCTTTCCCCTCTGTCTCGTCCTCTTTCCTCCTCTCTGTCCTCTTTCCCCTCTCTGTCCTCTTTCCCTTCTCTGTCCTCTTTCCCCTCTCTGTCCTCTTTCCCCTCTCTGTCCTGTCATTTCCCCTCTCTGTCCTCTTTCCCCTCTCTGTCCTATTCCCCTCCCTGTCCTCTTTCCCCTCTGTCTTCTTTCCCCTCTCTGTCATATTCCCCTCTCTGTCCTCCTTTCCCCTCTCTGTCCTATTCCCCACTCTGTCCTCTTTCCTCTCTCTGTCTTCTTTCCCACCCTCTGTCCTATTCCCCTCTATGTCCTCTTTCCTCTCTCTGTCCTATTCCCCTCTCTGTCCTATTCCCCTCCCTGTCCTCTTTCCCCTTGCTGTCTTCTTTCCCTTCTCTGTCCTATTCCCCTCCCTGTCCTCTTTCCACCTCTCTGTCCTATTCCCCTCTCTGTCCTCTTTCCCCTCTCTGTCCTCTTTCCCCTCTCTGTCCTCTTTCCCCTCGCTGTCTTCTTTCCCCTCTCTGTGCTATTCCCCTTTCTGTCCTATTCCCCTCTCTGTCCTCTTTCCCCTCCCTGTCCTCTTTCCCCTCCCTGTCCTCTTTCCTCTCTCTGTCTTCTTTCCCCTCCCTGTCTTCTTTCCCCTCTGTCCTCTTTCTCCCCTCTGTCTTCTTTCCCTTCTCTGTCCTATTCCCCTCCCTGTCCTCCTTCCCCTCTCTGTCCTATTCCCCACTCTGTCCTCTTTCCTCTCTCTGTCTTCTTTCCCCTCTCTGTCCTATTCCCAACTCTGTCCTCTTTCCTCTCTCTGTCTTCTTTCCCCTCTCTGTCCTATTCCCCTCTCTGTCCTCTTTCCCCTCTCTAACCTCTTTCCCCTCTCTGTCCTATTCCCCTCTCTGTCCTATTACCCTCTCTGTCCTCTTTCCCCTCTCTGTCCTCTTTCCCCTACTGTCTTCGTTCCCCTCTTTGACCTCTTTCCCCTGTCCTCTTTCCCCTCTCTGTCCTCTTTCCCCTCTCTGTCCTCTTTCCTCTCTCTGTCTTCTTTCCCCTCTCTGTCTTCTTTCCCCTCTCTGTCCTATTTCCCCTCTCTGTCCTCTTTCCCCTCTCTGTCCTATTCCCCTCCCTGTCCTCTTTCCCCTCTGTCTTCTTTCCCCTCTCTGTCATATTCCCCTCTCTGTCCTCCTTCCCCTTTCTGTCCTATTCCCCACTCTGTCCTCTTTCCTCTCTCTGTCTTCTTTCCCCCCTCTGTCCTATTCCCCTCTATGTCCTCTTTCCTCTCTCTGTCCTATTCCCCTCTCTGTCCTATTCCCCTCCCTGTCCTCTTTCCCCTTGCTGTCTTCTTTCCCTTCTCTGTCCTATTCCCCTCCCTGTCCTCTTTCCCCTCTCTGTCCTATTCCCCTCTCTGTCCTCTTTCCTCTCTGTCCTCTTTCCCCTCTCTGTCCTCTTTCCCCTCGCTGTCTTCTTTCCCCTCTCTGTGCTATTCCCCTTTCTGTCCTATTCCCCTCTCTGTCCTCTTTCCCCTCCCTGTCCTCTTTCCCCTCCCTGTCCTCTTTCCTCTCTCTGTCTTCTTTCCCCTCCCTGTCTTCTTTCCCCTCTGTCCTCTTTCTCCCCTCTGTCTTCTTTCCCTTCTCTGTCCTATTCCCCTCCCTGTCCTCTTTCCCCTCTCTGTCCTATTCCCCTCTCTGTCCTCTTTCCCCTCTCTGTCCTCTTTCCCCTCTCTGTCCTCTTTCCCCTCGCTGTCTTCTTTCCCCTCTCTGTGCTATTCCCCTTTCTGTCCTATTCCCCTCTCTGTCCTCTTTCCCCTCCCTGTCCTCTTTCCCCTCTTGTCCTATTCCCCTCCCTGTCCTCTTTCCCCTCTGTCTTCTTTCCCCTCTCTGTCCTATTCCCCTCTCTGTCCTCTTTCCCCTCTCTGTCCTATTCCCCACTCTGTCCTCTTTCCTCTCTCTGTCTTCTTTCCCCTCTCTGTCCTATTCCCCTCTCTGTCCTCTTTCCCCTCTCTAACGTCTTTCCCCTCTCTGTCCTATTCCCCTCTCTGTCCTCTTCCCCTCTCTGACCTCTTTCCCCTCTCTGTCCTATTCCCCTCTCTGTCTTCTTTCCCCTCTCTTTCTTCTTTCCCCTCTCTGTCCTATTCCCCTCTCTGTCCTCTTTCCCCTCTCTGTCCTCTTTCCCCTCTCTGTCCTATTCCCCTCCCTGTCCTCTTTCCCCTCTGTCCTCTTTCCCCTCTCTGTCCTCTTTCCCCTCTCTGTCCTATTCCCCTCTCTGTCTTCTTTCCCCTCTCTGTCCTATTCCCCTCTCTGTCCTCTTTCCCCTCTCTGTCCTATTCCCCTCTCTGTCCTCTTTCCCCTCTCTGTCCTCTTTCCCCTCGCTGTCCTATTCCCCTCCCTGTCCTCTTTCCCCTCTGTCTTCTTTCCCCTCTCTGTCCTATTCCCCTCTCTGTCCTCTTTCCCCTCTCTGTCCTATTCCCCACTCTGTCCTCTTTCCTCTCTCTGTCTTCTTTCCCCTCTCTGTCCTATTCCCCTCTCTGTCCTCTTTCCCCTCTCTAACGTCTTTCCCCTCTCTGTCCTATTCCCCTCTCTGTCCTCTTCCCCTCTCTGACCTCTTTCCCCTCTCTGCCCTAATCCCCTCTCTGTCCTCTTTCCCCTCTCTGTCCTCTTTCCCCTCTCTGTCCTAATCCCCTCTCTGTACTCTTTCCCCTCTCTGTCCTCTTTCCCCTCTCTGTCTTCTTTCCCGCACTCTGTTATCTTTCCCCTCTCTGTCCTCTTTCCTCTCTCTGTCCTATTCCCCTCTCTGTCCTCTTTACCCTCTCTGTCCTAATCCCCTCCCTATCCTCTTTCCCCTCTCTGTCCTCTTTCCCCTCTCTGTCTTCTTTCCCCTGTCTGTCCTCTTTCCCCTCTCTGTCCTCTTTCCCCTCTCTGTCCTATCCCTCTCTGTCTTCTTTCCCCTCTCTGTCCTATTCCCCTCTCTGTCCTCTTTCCCCTCTCTGTCCTCTTTCCCCTCTCTGTCCTCTTTCCTCTCTCTGTCCTCTTTCCCATCTCTGTCCTATTCCCCTCTCTGTCCTCTTTCCCCTCTCTGTCCTCTTTCCCCTCTCTGTCCTCTTTCCTCTCTCTGTCCTCTTTCCCATCTCTGACCTCTTTCCCCTCTCTGACCTCTTTCCCCTCTCTGTCCTATTCCCCTCTCTGTCTTCTTTCCCCTCTCTGTCGTCTTTCCCTTCTCTGTCCTAATCCCCTCTCTGTCCTCTGCCACCTCTCTGTCCTCTTCCCCTCTCTGTCCTCTTTCCCCTCTCTGTCCTCTTTCCCCTCTCTGTCCTCTTTCCTCTCTCTGTCTTCTTTCCCCTCTCTGTCTTCTTTACCCTCTCTGTCCTCTTTCCCCTCTCTGACCTCTTTCCTCTCTCTGATCTTCTTTCCCCTCTCTGACCTCTTTCCCCTCTCTGTCCTATTCCCCTCTCTGTCCTCTTTCCCCTCTCTGTCCTATTCCCCTCTCTGTCCTCTTTCCCCTCTCTGTCCTCTTTCCCCTCTCTGTCCTATTCCCAACTCTGTCCTCTTTCTCCCCTCTGTCCTCTTTCCCATCTCTGTCCTCTTTCCCCTCTCTGACCTCTTTCCCCTCTCTGTCCTATTCCCCTCTCTGTCTTCTATTCCCCTCTCTGTCGTCTTTCCCCTCTCTGTCCTCTTCCCCTCTCTGTCCTCTTTCCACCTACTGTCTTCGTTCCCCTCTTTGACCTCTTTCCCCTGTCCTCTTTCCCCTCTCTGTCCTCTTTCCCCTCCCTGTCCTCTTTCCTCTCTATGTCTTCTTTCCCCTCTCTGTCTTCTTTCCCCTCTCTGTCCTATTTACCCTCTCTGTCCTCTTTTCCCTCTCTGTCCTCTTTCCCCTCTCTGTCCTATTCCCCTCTATGTCCTCTTTCCCCTCTCTGTCCTATTCCCCTCTCTGTCCTATTCCCCTCCCTGTCCTCTTTCCCCTCTCTGTCCTCTTTCCCCTCGCTGTCTTCTTTCCCCTCTCTGTCCTATTCCCCTCTCTGTCCTCTTCCCCTCTCTGTCCTCTTTCCCCTCCCTGTTCTCTTTCCCCTCCCTGTCCTCTTTCCTCTCTCTGTCTTCTTTCCCCTCCCTGTCTTCTTTCCCCTCTGTCCTCTTTCTCCTCTCTGTCCTCTTTCCCCTCTCTGTCCTCTTTCCCCTCTCTGTCCTCTTTCCCCTCTCTGTCCTCTTTCCCCTCTCTGTCCTCTTTCCCCTCTCTGTCCTCTTTCTCCCTCTCTGTCCTCATTCCCCTATTGTCTTCGTTCCCCTCTCTGACCTCTTTCCCCTCTCTGTCCTCTTTCCCCTCTCTGTCCTATTCCCCTCTCTGTCCCCTTTCCCCTCTCTGTCTTCTTTCCCCTCTCTGTCCTCTTTCCCCTCTCTGTCCTCTTTCCCCTCTCTGTCTTTTTCCCCCTCTCTGTCCTCTTTCCCCTCTCTGTCCGCTTTCCCCTATTGTCTTCATTCCCCTCTCTGACCTCTTTCCCCTATCTGTCCTATTTACCCTCTCTGTCCTCTTTCCCCTCTCTGTCCTCTTTCCTCTCTCTGTCTTCTTTCCCCTCTCTGTCTTCTTTCCCCTCTCTGTCATATTCCCCTCTCTGTCCTCTTTCCCCTCTCTGTCCTATTCCCCACTCTGTCCTCTTTTCTCTCTCTGTCTTCTTTCCCCTCTCTGTCCTTTTCCCAACTCTGTCCTCTTTCCTCTCTCTGTCTTCTTTCCCCTCTCTGTCCTATTCCCCTCTCTGTCCTATTCCCCTCTATGTCCTCTTTTCCCCTCTCTGTCCTATTCCCCTCCCTGTCCTCTTTCCTCTCTATGTCTTCTTTCCCCTCTCTGTCTTCTTTCCCCTATCTGTCCTATTTACCCTCTCTGTCCTCTTTCCTCTCTGTCCTCTTTCCCCTCTCTGTCCTATTCCCCTCTATGTCTTCTTTCCCCTCTCTGTCTTCTTTCCCCTCTCTGTCCTATTCCCCTCTCTGTCCTCTTTCCCCTCCCTGTCCTCTTTCCCCTTGCCGTCCTCTTTCCCCTCTCTGTCCTATTCCCCTCCCTGTCCTCTTTCCCCTCGCTGTCTTCTTTCCCCTCTCTGTCCTATTCCCCTCTCTGTCCTATTCCCCTCTCTGTCCTCTTTCCCCTCTCTGTCCTATTCCCCTCTCTGTCCTATTCCCCTCTCTGTCCTCTTTCCCCTCGCTGTCTTCTTTCCCCTCTCTGTCCTATTCCCCTTTCTGTCCTATTCCCCTCTCTGTCCTCTTTCCCCTCCCTGTCCTCTTTCCCCTCCCTGTCCTCTTTCCTCTCTCTGTCTTCTTTCCCCTCCCTGTCTTCTTTCCCCTCTGTCCTCTTTCTCCCCTCTGTCCTCTTTCCCCTCTCTGTCCTCTTTCCCCTCTCTGTCCTCTTTCCCCTCTCTGTCCTCTTTCCCCTCTCTGTCCTCTTTCCCCTCTCTGTCCTATTCCCCTCCCTGTCCTCTTTCCTCTCTCTGTCTTCTTTCCCCTCTCTGTCTTCTTTCCCCTATCTGTCCTATTTACCCTCTCTGTCTTCTTTCCCCTCTCTGTCCTCTTTCCCCTCTCTGTCCTATTCCCCTCTATGTCCTCTTTCCCCTCTTTGTCCTATTCCCCTCTCTGTCCTATTCCCCTCCCTGTCCTCTTTCCCCTTGCTGTCTTCTTTCCCCTCTCTGTCCTATTCCCCTCCCTGTCCTCTTTCCCCTCTCTGTCCTATTCCCCTCTCTGTCCTCTTTCCCCTCTCTGTCCTATTCCCCTCTCTGTCCTATTCCCCTCTCTGTCCTCTTTCCCCTCGCTGTTTTCTTTCCCCTCTCTGTCCTCTTTCCCCTTTCTGTCCTATTTCCCTCTCTGTCCTCTTTCCCCTCCCTGTCCTCTTTCCCCTCTCTGTCTTCTTTCCCCTCTCTGTCCTCTTTCCCCTCTCTGTCCTCTTTTCCCTCTCTGTCCTCCTTCCCCTATTGTCTTCGTTCCCCTCTCTGACCTCTTTCCCCTCTCTGTCCTCTTTCCCCTCTCTGTCCTATTCCCCTCTCTGCCCCCTTTCCCCTCTCTGTCTTCTTTCCCCTCTCTGTCCTCTTTCCCCTCTCTGTCCTCTTTCCCCTCTCTGTCTTTTCCCCCCTCTCTGTCCTCTTTCCCCTCTCTGTCCTCTTTCCCCTATTGTCTTCATTCCCCTCTCTGTCCTCTTTCTCCCCTCTGTCCTCTTTCCCCTCTCTGTCCTCTTTCCCCTCTCTGTCCTCTTTCCCCTCTCTGTCCTCTTTCCCCTCTCTGTCCTATTCCCCTCCCTGTCCTCTTTCCTCTCTCTGTCTTCTTTCCCCTCTCTGTCTTCTTTCCCCTATCTGTCCTATTTACCCTCTCTGTCTTCTTTCCCCTCTCTGTCCTCTTTCCCCTCTCTGTCCTATTCCCCTCTATGTCCTCTTTCCCCTCTTTGTCCTATTCCCCTCTCTGTCCTATTCCCCTCCCTGTCCTCTTTCCCCTTGCTGTCTTCTTTCCCCTCTCTGTCCTATTCCCCTCCCTGTCCTCTTTCCCCTCTCTGTCCTATTCCCCTCTCTGTCCTCTTTCCCCTCTCTGTCCTATTCCCCTCTCTGTCCTATTCCCCTCTCTGTCCTCTTTCCCCTCGCTGTCTTCTTTCCCCTCTCTGTCCTCTTTCCCCTTTCTGTCCTATTTCCCTCTCTGTCCTCTTTCCCCTCCCTGTCCTCTTTCCCCTCTCTGTCTTCTTTCCCCTCTCTGTCCTCTTTCCCCTCTCTGTCCTCTTTTCCCTCTCTGTCCTCCTTCCCCTATTGTCTTCGTTCCCCTCTCTGACCTCTTTCCCCTCTCTGTCCTCTTTCCCCTCTCTGTCCTATTCCCCTCTCTGCCCCCTTTCCCCTCTCTGTCTTCTTTCCCCTCTCTGTCCTCTTTCCCCTCTCTGTCCTCTTTCCCCTCTCTGTCTTTTCCCCCCTCTCTGTCCTCTTTCCCCTCTCTGTCCTCTTTCCCCTATTGTCTTCATTCCCCTCTCTGACCTCTTTCCCCTCTCTGTCCTCTTTCCCCTCTCTGTCCTCTTTCCCCTCCCTGTCCTCTTTCCTCTCTCTGTCTTCTTTCCCCTCTCTGTCTTCTTTCCCCTCTCTGTCCTCTTTCCCCTCTCTGTCCTCTTTCCCCTCTCTGTCCTATTCCCCTCCCTGTCCTCTTTCCCCTCTCTGTCCTATTCCCCTCCCTGTCCTCTTTCCTCTCTCTGTCTTCTTTCCCCTCTCTGTCTTCTTTCCCCTCTCTGTCCTCTTTCCCCTCTCTGTCCTCTTTCCCCTCTCTGTCCTCTTTCCCCTACTGTCTTCGTTCCCCTCTCTTGCTTATCAACATATAGTATGTTGGTAGTATGAATCAAATCAAATCAAATCAAGTTGATTTTATATAGCCCTTCGTACATCAGCTAATATCTCGAAGTGCTGTACAGACACCCAGCCTAAAACCCCAAACAGCAAGCAATGCAGGTGTAGAAGCACGGTGGCTAGGAAAAACTCCCTAGAAAGGCCAAAACCTAGAAAGAAACCTAGAGAGGAACCAGGCTATGAGGTGTGGCCAGTCCTCTTCTGGCTGTGCTGGGTGGAGATTATAACAGAACTATGCCAAGATGTTCAAAATGTTCATAAGTGACAAGCATGGTCAAATAATAATCATGAATAATTTTCAGTTGGCTTTTCATAGCCGATCATCAAGAGTTGAAAATAGCAGGTCCGGGACAGGTGGCGGTTCCATAACCGCAGGCAGAACAGCTGAAACTGGAATAGCAGCAAGGCCAGGTGGACTGGGGACAGCAAGGAGCCATCACGCCCGGCAGCCCCGACGCACGGTCCCAGGGCTCAGGTCCTCCGAGAGAGAGAAAGAGAGAGAGAAGGAGAGAATTAGAGAAAGCCAAGATTTTCAAAATGTTCATAAATGACAAGCATGGTCAAATAATAATCAGGAATAAATGTCAGTTGGCTTTTCATAGCCGATCATTAAGAATTGAAAACAGCAGGTCTGGGACAGGTAGGGGTTCCATAACCGCAGGCAGAACAGTTGAAACTGGAATAGCAGCAGGGCCAGGCGGACTGGGGACAGCAAGGAGTCATCATGCCCGGTAGTCCTGACGTATGGTCCTAGGGCTCCGGTCCTCCGAGAGAGAGAAAGAAAGAGAGAAGGAGAGAATTAGAGAGAGCCAAGATTTTCAAAATGTTCATAAATGACAAGCATGGTCAAATAATAATCAGGAATAAAAGTCAGTTGGCTTTTCATAGCCGATCATTAAGAGTTGAACAGGTAGGGGTTCCATAACAGCAGGCAGAACAGTTGAAACTGGAACAGCAGCAAGGCCAGGTGGACTGGGGACAGCAAGGAGTCATCATGCCCGGTTTGCCGTGACGTATGGTCCTAGGGCTCAGGCTCTCCGAGAGAGAGAAAGAAAGAGAGAACGAGAGAATTAGAGAGAGCATACTTAAATTCACACAGGACACTGGATAAGATAGGAGAAGATATAGATATAGATATAAGATATACTCCAGGTATAACCAACTGACCCTAGCCCCCCGACACATAAACTACTGCAGCATAAATACTGGAGGCTGAGACAGGAGGGGTCAGGAGACACTGTGGCCCCATCCGATGATACCCCCGGACAGGGCCAAACAGGAAGGATATAACCCCACCCACTCTGCCAAAGCACAGCCCCCACACCACTAGAGGGATATCTTCAACCACCAACTTACAATCCTGAGACAAGGCCGAGTATAGCCCACAAAGATCTCCACCACAGCACAAACCAAGGGGGGGCGCCAACCCAGACAGGAAGATCACGTCAGTAACTCAACCCACTCAAGTGACGCACCCCTCCTAGGGACGGCATGAAAGAGCACCAGTAAGCCAGTGACTCAGCCCCTGTAATAGGGTTAGGGGCAGAGAATCCCAGTGGAGAGAGGGGAACCGGCCAGGCAGAGACAGCAAGGGCAGTCTCTGCCTGGCCGGTTCTGCCTGGCCTGGCCATCTGTAGATGTAATATCTGGACTATCCAAATGTCTGTCTCCCTCTCTGTCTCTCATCGCCCTCTCTTTCTCCTCCCTTTCTCTCCCTACCTGTCTCAAAGCGATAAGTCCTCGTCCTTACTTCCTTTGTCTGTCTGTCTGTCTGTCTCTCATTCTCTCTCCTGTCTGTCTTTCTGTCTGTCCCTCTCTCCCCTCTCTGAATGTTTCTAGGCTGTGGCTATGGGCCAGGGCTAGTTGAATGGTCTTAGTTCGTTAGCCCTTCCCATGTTGGTGTTAACTATCTATTGGATACAGCTTGCTGAAGGCTGTAAATGTCTGACAGAAAAAGCTCCTTTCCTAGTTTAGTCAAAGTTGACAAGAGTTTTATATGATAGACTGTAGGTTGTTAATATATTGCATTAAATCAATCAATTTCTCTCTCTCTCTCTCTCTCTCTCTCCCTCTCTCTCTCCCTCTCTCTCCCTCTCTCTGCAGTGCCGTCCTTCCAAAGGGAGGAAGAGGGGTTACTGCTGGTGTGTGGATAAGTACGGTCAGCCTCTCCCTGGCTATGATGGAAAGGAGAGAGGAGAAGCCCAGTGTTACAACCTGGAGAACAAATGAGAGGCAGAGAGAGGATGGAGTGATGGAGAGAGGAATGAGGCAAGGAGAGAGGAATGAGGCAAGGAGAGAGGAATGAGACAAGGAGAGAGGAATGGGAGAGAGAGATACTTGTTTTTTACTCCTGCCTTGCACGTAACCGTCGAAAGAGTGCTGGACCGTTGACCTCAGGTCACATGACTGCCGGGTGGGGGAGGGAGAGGGAGGGAGGAGGAGGGAGGGGAAGAGGGGGGAGGGAGGGGAAGGGAGGGGCAGACTGGGACAGCACAGCCTAATAGGCCAAGCCTTCTGTCCATCATCTGCAGCTATCTGCTCTATGCTATGGGAACCTCTAGCTACCCCTCGTATGAAAACAAGAGAGAGAGAGAAACTAAACATCTGCACTATTATTTTAGAGAGAGAGGAAGGAGGGACTTTTCCACTCATTTTAAAGAGGACTTGTCTGTGACTGTGACCCAATGCAACATGCTTGTGTATGTGTAACGGATGTGAAATGGCTAGCTAGTTAGCGGGGGCCGTGGCTTTTGTGGAGCGATGGGTAACGACGCTTCGTGGGTGTCAGTTGTTGATGTGTGCAGAGGGTCCCGGGTTCGCGCCCGTGTCGGGGCGAGGGGACGGTTTAAAGTTATACTGTTACATTGATGCTGTTGACCCGGATCACTGGTTGCTGCGGAAAAGGAGGAGGTTGAAAGGGGGGTGAGTGTAACGGATGTGAAATGGCTAGCTAGTTAGCGGGTACGCGCTAATAGCGTTTCAATCAGTTACGTCACTTGCTCTGAGACCTGAAGTATGGTTTCCCCTTGCTCTGCAAGGGCCGCGGCTTTTGTGGAGCGATGGGTAACGACGCTTCGTGGGTGTCAGTTGTTGATGTGTGCAGAGGGTCCCTGGTTCGCGCCCGTGTCGGGGCGAGGGGACGGTCTAAAGTTATACTGTTACATATGTTTGTCTGTGTGTTTGCATGCATGTGTGTGTGCGTGCGTGCATGTGTGTATGCCTGCGTGTGAGCATGAGTGCGAGCATGTATGAGTGTTTGTGTGTGTGTATGTGTGTGTAAATGCTGTCTTTCAATAAGCTCAGTTTAGAGGTGTAAGAAAACCTCTTGACATCCAAACCCTGCCCCCTTCTACCCTGTCGTGCAGAGACTCCTCCCCTTTCTCAGGGTCCATCATTATGAAGTGAAGGCTTATGGGTAGGCCGGCCTCTGACCTCTTCCCTGCCATGTTGTACACCACTGCCCTTCCCCACTGTCTCCATAGCAACCAGCTTGTCGCGCCCGATGTGCTGCGTCACATTTACAGGTTTAGGGGGAAGGAATGGAATGGAGACGGTGCCTTAAACCCACACTGCCCCTCTCCCCCTCTTCCCCATCCCTGACCCCTACCCCTCCCTTTCTCATATTCCTTGGTTAGCCCTCTGCAGTCCTCATAGGACCCCAGGAAGAGTAGCTGCTGCTTTTGCAAAAGTTAATGGGGATTCAAAAAAATTAATAAACAGGTGCTCACATAACGTTACCACCTTGCAGCCTTGGTCTGGTTAGCTAGCTGGCGGGTTGGGTTAGCATAGTTAGCCAAACCACCACTTCTTCATTCAGGAAATAGGGCCAGTGGTGTTGTCATGACAACATGGTCCCTCTATCTGCAGTACTCTTCCTGTCTGTGGTGCATATGACCTGGTGTGGGGTCCTTTAGACTGGGCATGCTCGGTGAGACCGGGCTGCTCTCTCTGCCATAGGTGCCAGCTTCGAGGCCAAGCACAACCACTTAAAGCACTTTAGCTGCACCCAACCAACTTCCCTACAGCGCTCCTCGCAGTTAAAGACAATTTGTACCCATTGCAGCGTAGTAGTCATACCTTTTCATTGGTGGCAACATTTAACAAGGTTTATAGCACTGTAGAACAAAACATCAACAACAACAAAATAAACAACAATGTTACACAAGCACTTCTGACAGTGACTTTACTCAGCCTAGAGAACAAACGCCCCTCAGAATTTCCATTCTATGCAAAGTGTGTTTTATTTTTGTTGATTTGTTCTTGGAGATGCTTGTATGATCTTATGCCAACATAACTCCACCAGGTGGATGCAGCACCAAATATGCATTGAAGAAGCAGACAGGGGGTCTGAGGGAGGGTGCGTGGTCCTCCTAGAAGTGCTCCCTGCTTCCTGTATGACGCTTTCACATATCCTGTGTCTGAAATGGCACCATATTTCCTATATAATGCCCTATGGGCCCTGGTCAAAAGTGATGCACTATATAGGGAATAGGATGCCATTTCAGATGCAAACTTGAACAGTGGAGTGTGCACGACAAGGAATGCTAGCCCAGTAGCTCGGTAGCATGGAATTGGATGCACACACACTTTAAAACAAACAACAACAGCAACAACAACAACAACATCTTAAAACCAACCAACCCGCTGAGGCTACAAGCCATTCTATTTGAAGACTTGATTTCGGGGGAGGATAATTCAATTATGTTTAAGCTATTGCCCCGCCCCTTCCCAGTTCTTTGTTAGTCTTTTTCTATATTCAAAATGTTTTTGTGGCTATGTGGCTGACACATGTACGGTACTTCAAATTAAATAAATAAAGAAGTTATTTATCTAAGAAAGAATTATAAACTGATCCAAACTACGTTTTTTCTTACCAACAATTCAGTGACTCACTGATGTTACAGCAAACTCCAAGTTGATTCAGCGTATTTTGGGGAATGTAATCACTAATGAATGTTAAAAAAAATGTATTAACATTTTCTTCTATAATTATTTTTGTAAACTTTATACATCTCTGGTTTGTTGCCCACGGTAACTGTCAGTCCGTCAGGCACTCAGGCGCTCAGGTCACTGGTCTGTAATCTAATTGGTTTATAACAAAGTTGGGGTCAGTTTTATTTCTATTCAGTCAATACAATAATCTGAAATTCTTCATGAGGAAATGTTGAATTTGAATTTCAACTGACTTTTCTGAATGAACTGAATGGAATGGAGCCCAATCCTGTTGTGTAATCCAATGGGTCTGTAGTCAAGTGAAACTCTCAGTCAGTCCATCGGTCACTGCTCCAGCACTTCTCTCTGTACACACCAACGTTCACACAAACGTGCACAGCAATGTGCACGCGATGCCACCCCGTCTCAGTCTCGGTCCACTGTGCAAATCCAGGGGCACCTCTGTCTCTGTAACATTTTGTCACTTTTCTGGTGGTCATGTAAGAATCTCTCTTTTGTTCACGGGTAATTGTACTTTATTTTTTCATTTTGTTTCAAGTTTTATTGTAAAGAGTTTTGATTCTTTAAAGAAAAAAAGCTTTTCATGTTACTAAACTAGAAAATCACACAGCTATTCTTTTCTTTGAGAAAGGAACATTATTTTGTTAAAATATAATTTGTATTTAATGTCTTTTTAAAATAAAAAATAAACACTATTTTCATTTACTGTTGAACGGCTCGAGGGTGTTTTTACAAGTTAGGCTGTGTTACCTCAGAGAGCTGGGAAGTACATTCAGTACTCAATACTGTCCTACTTCAGAGTTATAGTAAGTAGGCCTACATTCAATAAACTGTTTACATCAAATGTTCTAGCAGACAGGGAGGCAGTTGGCAACCAAAAAGATGACCAGAGGAATCTATTTTGATAGTTGATGAAAAGGTTCAGAGGTACTGTTTTTCTCATCACAAATCCTTTCTATCCCAGCTCCCTCTCTCCCTCCCTACCAAATCCCTCCCTCTCTCTCTACTTCCCTCTCTCTTTCTCTCTCTCTCGCTCTCTCTATTTCTCTCTCTTCTTCAGCCTTGGAATATGGCAAAAATAATAAAGCTGTGGTGCCAGGCAGGCTGGCAGTGGGCACGTTGGGGTGGTTGAGGGAAATACACACACACACATAAAGAGAGAGAGAGAGAAGGCGAGAGAGAGAGAAAGAAAGAGAGAGAAGGCAAGAGAGAAAGAGAGAGAGAGAGAGAGAGAGAGAGAACACAGCACACTGTAGACACACAACCTAGAGCCTCAGGCACTGCTACAGCGTAACAAGACAGAACATCATGAAGTTTGAGCAAGGTGTATGTGTGTTTATATGGTTGGGTTGGTTGTTTGGTTGGAGTTTCACAATATATTGAGGAAACAGTTTTATTATCAACGCATTCCTCTGTGTTACAGATAATGGCTGTGTCTGAAATGGCACCCTAATCCCAATAGGGCTTTGATCAAAGTACTGCTTTATATAGGGAATAGGGTGCAATTTCAGACGCAGTCGAAGTTTGTAGCTTTATGCTAGGGCTGTTTATGCACATACTCCTATATGACTGAGGCATTCACCACATGACACAGTCACACACACTGCCCAGGACATCAAGATTTATTTTATCGTCAATAATTATTTGATCATTTAAAATAGTAGGCTGCTCCAGCCGGATTACATACAGTTGTAGTCGGAAGTTTACATACACCGTAGCCAAATACATTTAAACTCAGTGTTTCACAATTCCTGACTTTTAATCATAGTAAAAATGTCCTGTCTTAGGTCAGTTAGGATCACCACTTTATTTTAAGAATGTGAAATGTCAGAATAATAGTAGAGAGAATGATTTATTTCAGCTTTTATTTCTTTCATCACATTCCCAGTGGGTCAGAAGTTTACATACACTCAATTAGTATTTGGGAGCATTGCCTTTAAATTATTTAACTTGGGTCAAATGTTTCGGGTAGCCTTCCACAAGCTTCCCACAATAAATTGGGTGAATTTTGGCCCATTCCTCTTGACAGAGATGGTGTAACTGAGTCAGGTTTGTAGGCCTCCTTTCTTGCACACGCTTTTCAGTTCTGCCCACAAATTTTCTATGGGATTGAGGTCAGGGCTTTGTGATGGCCACTCCAATACCTTGACTTTGTTGTCCTTAAGCCATTTTGCCACAACTTTGGAAGTGTGCTTGGGGGTCATTGTCCATTTGGAAGACCCATTTGCGACCAAGCTTTAAACTTCCTGACTGATGTCTTGAGATGTTGCTTCAATATATCCACATAATTTTCCTTCCTCATGGTGCCATCTATTTTGTGAAGTGCACCAGTCCCTCCTGCAGCAAAGCACCCCCACAACATGATGCTGCCACCCCCGTGCTTCACGGTGGGGATGGTGTTCTTCGGCTTACAAGCCTCCCCCTTTTTCCTCCAAACATAACAATGGTCATTATGGCCAAACAGTTTTATTTTTGCTTCATCAGACCAGAGGACATTTCTCCAAAAAGTATGATCTTTGTCCCCATGTGCAGTTGCAAACCGTAGTCTGGCTTTTTTATTGCGGTTTTGGAGCAGTTGCTTCTGGCTTGCTGAGAGGCCTTTCAGGTTATGTCGATATAGGACTCGTTTTAGGGTGGATATAGATACTTTTGTACCTGTTTCCTCCAGCATCTTCACAAGGTCCCTTGCTGTTGTTTTGGGAATGATTTGCACTTTTCGCACCAAAGTACGTTCATCTCTAGGAGACCGAACGCGTCTTTCCTGAGCGGTATGACGGCTGCGTGGTCCCATGGTGTTTATACTTGCCTATTATTGTTTGTACAGAAGAACGTGGTACTTTCAGGCATTTGGAAATTGCTCCAAAGGATGAACCAGACTTGTAAAGCTTCTAAAGCCATGACATAGTTTTCTGGAATTTTCCAAGCTGTTTAAAGGCACAGTCAATTTAGTGTATGTAAACTTCTGACCCACTGGAATTGTGATACCGTGAATTATAAGTGAAATAATCTGTCTGTAAACAATTGGTTGGAAAAATTACTTGTGTCATGCACAAAGTACATGTCCTAACCGACTTGCCAAAACTATGGTTTGTAAACAAAACATTTGTGGAGTGGTTGAAAAGTGATTTTTAACGACTCCAACCTAAGTGTATGTAGCCTTCCGACTTCAACTGTACATAAGAGATTTTTGATTAAAAAATGCAATAAATCCCAAAGGCTTATTTCCCAGATGAACAAGATAACATATTTGAGGTTAAATGTTTTTATTAAATTCCCCCTTTTTTTTTCCTTCTTTTTTTTACAATACAACTTAATTACAAAAGTGTCCATACACATGAGTGAGCAGTCGGTCACTTTGGGAAAAAAATGCCATCTTTCTCTCTCTCTCTCTTTCTTTCTTTCTCTCTCTCTCTCTCTCTCTCTCTCCATTTTCCTTCTTGCTCTTTCTTTCTCTCTCTCTCTTTCCTTCTCTCTCTCTCCAACAGCAGCATGTAGACAGAGCACGCACATCACAAATGAAACATGGTCAAACCACACAGTCAAACGACAACAATTTGTTCTTGTGGTCATAATGCGTTCATGGTCAGATAAAGAACAGTGATGCCAGTCAGTAAAGTAAAATAAAAGTCCTCTTTGTAAAGGGAAAGTCCTCTTTGACAGGAGGATGTATCAAAATAATAAAGACAGACAGTCAGCAGAGACAAACAAGCACCAGGAGGTAGGTCAAGGTAGATACCCGTCAGAACAGGGGCAATACAGGAGCATTACCCATCATGCAATTCTGCAAACCCCACAGGACCATAGGATATTGAGTTTCTTAGAAGTTAAGTATGCCCAAATTAGTCGTTTTCTGTATTCACTGATGTAGTTGAGGGTCATCAACTATGAATCATATCAGAAAAAAAACACAACAAATAAACCATGGCAATGAACATGAAAAACAATGACAAGTAACATAATAACAATTAGAAATCCTTCTAAAAGACATTTTGGTCACACAGTGCTTTTGTTCTTGTTTGGTTTGTTTTAAAAAGTAAACCAGCAGACAAACTCCTAAAGACCAGAGCGAGATCAACTCGGCAATATGGACTAACTTAGGGCATAGATACATATGTGCACATCATACACTGATAAAAATACACATATAATAATAATAATGATAACAATACTAATAACAATAAGGCAAAATTATATAAATATTCTTAACATAAACATAACAAAATGAAGAGATACATAGTGTGAAATAAATAAGGCTGTAGAGTTAAAGTAAATGCATGAAAATATTAACAATGACAGTGTGTACCTGAATATCAAACACCACCATTTACAATGAATAAATAACAGGTATCGAAAGGAAATCAGTGGTTTAGTGTGTGTGTGTGTGTGTGCACGTGCATGCGTGTGTGTGTGCACGTGCATGCGTGCGTGTTCTGCATCAGTGGTTGATCTCATAAGCGCACTCAGCATTTCCCTCCAGATCAGTGGATCCCAGAATCTTCTTTCCGTTCCAGAAGGACACACACCAACACCTGCCTTTCTGTCCATCAAGAGATGACTCACACTGCGAGAGAGAAGGAGAGAGAGAGATAAAGAGAAATTAGAATGCCTGGGGGTTTTACACACCGTAACACACCTCCACTTAACACACCTGTTCAGATATGCTATGACCTTCATTTGTGTGCAGCCGCACCTCATGGGGCAAACATACACCCATTCCAAGACAAGCGTGTGTACAGGCACACACACGGAAAGGCACACGCGTGTATAGTCATGCCGCGCCAAGGGGACTAGAGTGAAACGAGCTGAATGTGCTCCAAGGTGTAAGCAGTGCTGTACAAATCTCTGCCTGAACACACATTATTCTTTCTGGAGCTGTGGTTGGCACAATCTTGGTTGGACACACACACACACACACACACACACACACACACACACACACACACACACACACACACACACACACACACACACACACACACACACACACACACACACACACACACACACACATACACACAGTGTGTCTACCTGTTTGGCTTTGTAGAGTCCGTGTTTGTCACAGTTTGGCAGATAGAACCTGATCAGTTTGTCTCCTAGCTTCTGTTGTGACTTAGCGATCTTCTCCAGAGCTCTCTGTAACTCCACATGACAGGGACCCTGGGAGGAGAGGGAAAGAGAGAGATACGGAGTTTTAAGTGTATTTCTGTGTACTGTGTAGGCATATTTTAAGTGTTTTATTCATCTTCACTTGCTTCTAAATCTGTCTCTGAAGGGGCTACATGGGAGACCTGGCCCTACCTGTCTAAGGGCATGCTATCAAAGTAGTGCTGCTAGATAGAGTAGAACACTGCCTTCTCACTAGTCATCAAAGGTTGCTGTTCTATCCAATCAACCCACACAGTCAAGGCCTGTTGTGGCAAAACACTGGTATTTTGTAAAATTGCTCCATGATAGGTCATAAGGTAGGCTAATGCACACAAACACCCACACACGCACGTGCACACACACACACACACACACACACACACACACACACACACACACACACACACACACACACACACACACACACACACACACACACACACACACTTCAAAGTCACTCGAGGGCCCCCTTGCGGTATGATGCTAATTACCCACAACCCAACCGTTCTTTGACTCTCCAAAAGTTTTAAGAACGTTAAATTATAATTGCAAAACTGTTAGTACATTTTCCGTGAGCGCTCACCTGCTCCACCAATTTCTTTCGGATTGCGTTAACTTTGGCTTTCATGCTCTCCAGCGCGTCCGCGGCGGCTCGGGGATCGAAGGGCTTGCGGTGGCCGTGGAGATAGAGGCTGGAGCCGGGGTCTGATACCATGGCAGCGTTCTCTGTCTCGGCATTGTCCGCCGCTCCTTGGTCTGGAGAAAAGAGGGAATGAGTGTCAAGAAGGGGAAAAGCCAGTAGAAATCACAATCTTGATTGTACTTATGCACAAGTACATTTGCAAATGAGGAATAATGTGCAGTCTAATTACTATTGGGATATAATTATCCATATTATTAGGCTAATAGGCTTTTTAAAATATATGTTATTATTAGCTTATGTCAACTATAGACATTATATATATATTGCATATATGCTATTTCTAATCTAGCTATAGCCAAAACATTATGCAATTAGGTGTTACATACCGGGGTTTTGGGACACAGGGCTACTCTCGGGCTCGGGGATCTCCGTGCATACAGCCTGGCCGCGAGTGAGGGAATGCAGCGGCCGGAGGTCGCCGGGCCTCGGGGTGCACCTCAGTCCGGACCCGCATGGCGCCGTGTAGATTCCGCACAGATCCCCCGTCTTCAGGGCGCAAGCGAGGCAGCATCCACAACCAGGCTCCCGCAGAACCTCCGCACAGCCGGGCGCCACCGCTGGACACTCGCTCAGCTTCTCCGGTGAGCACGGGGCGCATCGGATCGGCTCTTGCGCTAACACCGGGGACCCCAGGACAGACCGGACCAGCACAGAGCAGCATACCGCGCCACCAATACATTTCTGTGAAATAATCCACTCATGGTATAAGGAGAGTCTGGAATAAGGAAGAATAGTAGTTTATCAATGGTAAGGAGAGTTAGAAAAAACACGATTCGTTCCTGTTCCTTAGTTTCTTTCCTTTGATTTTGGAAAAATGACTACTCGTTGCGCGCAGCCTTATTTATACCCTGGTCATTGTAAAACGTTTGACGCATCTGCATTATGAATGACTTCTAAAAAGAAGGTGTAATGATCCGACGGCTTCTGATTGGCCCTCATATGTCCAGTCAGAGACCTTATTTGAATACAACACGCAAAACACAATAGCGTATTTATTTTGGAACAGCCTGTGCCCGCACGTCGCGCTCTCTGTAGGCACAACATCAACCAGTGACAGTGTGACGACATCACCGTTTGGTGTTGCAAGTGAGGAAAAGGAATTCTGTATTCTCACACTACTGCCAGAATAACCGAGTTTCAGTCAGTCTATATAGCCCATCAAGAATTGATCACCGTCTATTTGAAGTTTCACCATTATAGCAGGATTAGAACTACATAGATTTTGTAGTAGAAAAAAGACATGCTATATCGTTGTATTTAGTAGTCTGATGCTGAACGGAAGCAGTTTAGTTCAGCAAACAAGTGAAGACCTATTTCACCGCCACAGTGTGGTACAATGCCTGCTATTCATTAGTTGTTGTTTTAAATATCCTTTCAAACTTCTTACACAACTTCCAGCAAAAACGAATGATGACTGCTGATTACGCCGGTTAGCCTGCCGGGGCTGCACCTAGTAGGCTACTGTAAATGTCCAGCACTAATTGAACATGAGAAGGCATCCATGCACCGCGTAGATAATCCGGCGCAAATGGGGGTCACGGTGTACAGTACTTTCTGAGTCACCCCAATAGGCACAGACTTCAATTCAACCTCTATTCCACGTTATTCAACGTCATTTCGTTGATTCAACCAGTGGGATACACGGCAGCGGGTCGCCGACCGTGGAATGCGACCTCCACTCCCGGGTACTGACGGAAGCACCATTTTGGTCTCCACGGCGCCGGAGCTGACCGGAGGAGTACCATTGTAGTTACCCGTTTCCTTTCCGGTGTTAATAATAGACCGTGCGGAACGAGGCTGCACTGACATGGCCAGAGACACGTCCCGAGTCCCGCGCGCGCACGTGTGTGTGTGTGTGTGTGTGTGTGTGTGTGTGTGTGTGTGTGTGAGTGCTCTTGGCACACCACAGGGGTACTGGGGACAGTGCGGAGAGTAAGTAGGGTCACAAAGAGATTACCATGTTACACTCACACCCTATGTCACAGGGCAACAGACCTGGCATTGGTGGATGACTGTATTGTTCATTTAGGAGGCTGAAAGTGGAGAGGCCAATATTACAGCTAGGAATTGGTCACGCTAGGGAATGTTCTCAGGGGTGACCGCCAGGGGATAGAGATGGTGAGCAATGCATAGAGGGGTGAACTGAGTATATCAACCATGACTGTAATGGTGAATGAAGGGGGTCCCAAATGGCACCCTATTCCCTTTATAGCACACTACTTTTAAACAAGGCCTGTATCCCAAATGAGTTCATATTAGCCTTACAGTGCACTAGCTCTACTCTTGACCAGGGGTCTCCTTGTGTCACCACTAAGCAATATGTCATCATGCTACATGCAATGACTTGTAAGATTGCATCATCTGCCTACCAAGTGGTTTTAAGTTTAGACCCACTTCTCATGTAACGACTGATTTACTGTTTGTACTCCTTCTATAGCCCCAAGCTGAATAAATACTGTATATAATGAGACTTTTAACATCTGAAACCAGTTGAAGTCTAAGGTGATCTAGTCAACGATCTTCTGGAATGATGCAATACTAGTAATAGCCCACTGGGCACAGACGTCTTTTCAACGTTTATTCCACATTAGTTCAACGTAATTTCATTGAAATGACGTGGGAACAACATTGATTCAACCAGTGTATGCCCAGTGGGGTGCTACTCAAGTCTTATTGAAGGAAAGCATGCTCTACAGCAGGGGTTCCACATTCTTTTTCACTCAGGGCCCCACTTTCCAGCATTGGGGAACATCCCGTGTCCCCCCGCACACACACACACACACCACGTCTATTTATATGGGCACAAGAACTGTTCATGACACTACCCAATTCTGAAATTACACATTGTGCATTGTATTATTACAACATTCAAGAGTAAGTTTAAAGCCGGACTGAGTTCCGCCCCACGTGCAGACCCACAGTTTGGGAACCATTGATCTATAGCTACGGCACATCTAGAAGCCCATTCATGTAAATGCAGAGGGTGAAAAAGAAATAGACTTTGCATTCCTTTTTATGTTGGTAAAAAAAAATGTGATAATGAAAATGTATTTAGGGTCTGATTGAATTCCAGCCAATAATTTTATTTCATGGGTTTATATGTCAAACTATGCAGTGAGTTGACTAGTTCATGTTGCAATTCAAAATTGAAGAGCCTCTTTGTGTCTAAACATTGACATTCTATCTCCCCATTATATTTCCTTTTACTCCATTAATTAAAGGGGCAATCTGGGATTGGTACATACATTATTTTACTTTAAAATTAATTATATATAGCCATTGACAGGGGTGGAAAGAGTACTGAAATATCCTACTCATGTAGAAGCAGTGCTAATGTAATGACATTTGACTCAAGATGAAGTAAAATTACTGATGTAAAAAACTCTCTCTCACTCACTCACTCACTCACTCCCTCACTCACTCACTCCCGTTTCCAGCTCTTACTCACGTACTCTCTCACTCTCTCACTCACTCACTCCCCTTTCCAGCTCTTACTCACTCACTCACTCACTCACTCACTCACTCACTCACTCACTCACTCACTCACTTACTCTCTCACTCACTCACTCACTCACTCCCCTTTCCAGCTCTTACTCACTCACTCACTCCCTCTTTCCAGCACTTACTCCCTCACTCACTTACTCTCTCTCTCTCTCACTCACTCACTCCCCTTTCCAGCTCTTACTCACTCACTCACTCCCTCTTTCCAGCACTTACTCCCTCACTCACTTACTCTCTCACTCACTCATTCACTCACTCCCCTTTCCAGCTCTTACTCACTCACTCACTCCCTCTTTCCAGCACTTACTCCCTCACTCACTTACTCTCTCACTCACCCACTCCCCTTTCCAGCTCTTACTCACTCACTCACTTACTCTCTCACTCACTCACTCCCCTTTCCAGCTCTTACTCACTCACTCACTCACTCACTCACTCACTCACTCACTCACTTACTCTCTCACTCACTCACTCCCCTTTCCAGCTCTTACTCACTCACTCAATCACTCAATCACTCACTCACTCACTCACTCACTCACTCACTCACTCACTCACTCACAAACTCCCTCTTTCGTTCACTGACCAAAGGGTAGAAAGAGTACTGATATATCCTACTCAAGTAGAAGTACTATTACTTTAATGAAATTTTAGATGTAAAATTACTAACTTTGAAAAATACAGTAAAGAGTTGCTGTAATTAGTTACTTTACACCTCTGTTCATTGATCTCTGGTCATTAGCTTAGTACCAAAAAAACAGTGGCGGTGTGACCGCTTTGTTATTGTTTGAATCCCAGATTGCCCCCTTATGGTATGGGCTGGCTGGCAGTCAGTAGGTAAACTGCCCTGTAATGCACTGGAGAATCTGGACCAAAGGCTGTGTTTATACAGGCATCCCAATTCTGATATTTTTACTTTTGACTAATCACATTAGATTTTTTCACATCAGCTCTTTTTCAGAGCTGATCTGATTGGTCAAAAGACCACTTAGTGAAAAAATATCAGTTTGGTGCTGCCCGTGTCAACACAGCCATAGTGACCTAGTGTTCCCTGAACCATTTAAAACACGTGTTCTATTCCACCAGTCATGCTCTAACGTCTATCCCACCTTATTCAACTATTGTAGTTGAGGGCTTTATGATCCGTTTAAATCAGCGTTGCTTGTGCTGCTATAGTCTCTCGTGACAGCACGTGACATTTGGTTCTGGGTTCCGAACCTCAGATTAGGTGTGCTTAAGTGCTGACACTGATGTGGAATGGCCAAAGGAATGGTCATTGGAGCCTATCGTCCCAAATGGCACACTACTGCCTATGTGCTCTGCTCAAAAGTAGTGCATTGTATAGGGAATAGGGGGCCATTGGGGATACAGCGGGATGGGCAACTGGCAGCCCCCTTTTGTAGCCCCACGGATCAATTTCCAAAAATGAAAACATTTTAAATAGCAATAACAATTTTTAGGAACTCAGTCGGGTTCTCTACTTACTGTTGAGAGTTAGAATAGTAAAATACACAAGTTGCAAATTCAAAATTTGTTTGTGCATCAGCAGTTTTCCTCTTGTTATGTCAGTCACTGGCAATCAATCAATTGGCCCATGTCAGCTAACATTTTTTAGATTTGTAAGTTAGTCTAGCCAGCTACAGTATCAAATTTGTTGCAGTAATGGTTGGATTACGGACGTAGAGGCCCCCTTTGATTTTGTACGTCACTCTCACTCAGATATCATATTAACATTTGTATTAGTTTGTACTGTTAAAAACTTCTTGACACTAGGGGTCAGATTATTTTTTATTTTTTAAAATAACGTTCCCAAGGTAAACGGACTATTTCTCAGGTCCAGATCGTAGAATATGCATATAATTTACAGATTAGGATAGAAAACACTCCAAAGTTTCCAAAACTGTCAAAATATTGTCTGTGAGTATAACAAAACTGATTCTGCAGGCGATAACCTGAGAAAATATAACCCGGAAGTGATATATATATTTTTTAATCTGTGTTTCCTGGCCAGTCTTTCTTCCATTTAAAGGGCTATCAACCAGATTCCTTTTCCAATGGCTTCCTCAGGCTGTGACCAGGCTTTAGACATAGTTTCAGGCTTTTATTTTGAAAAATGAACAAGATCTTTCAAAAGTAGTCAGGTGTCCTCTGAATAGTTCCTGCACGCGAGAGGGGAGCTCTCCATTTTCCTTTTCTCTCTTATTGAATAGGTTACGGTCCGGTTGAAATATTATCGATTATGTTTGTTAAAAACAACCTGAGGATTGATTATAAAAAACATTTGACATGTTTCTACGACCATTACGGATACTTTTTGGAATTTTCGTCGAACGGAACGAGGCTGTAGTTTTCTTAACATAACGCGCAACCCAAATGGCGTTTTTTTGTTATAAAAGTAATATTTATCGAACAAAAATAACATTTGTTGTGTAACTGGGAGTCTCGTGAATGCAAACATCCGCAGATTATCAAAGGTAAGCGATTAATTTTATTGCTTTTCTGACTTTCGTGACCAAGCTAACCAAGCTAATATAAGGCTAACTGTTCTAGCATTGATTGATACACTCACAAAAGCTTAGATTGCTTTCGTTGCAAAGCATCTTTTCAAAATCTGACACGATAGGTGGATTAACAACAAGTTAAGCTGTGTTTTGGTATATTTCACTTGTGATTGCATGATTATAAATATTTTTTGTAATATTTTTGTATCTGATACGTTTGGGAATTTTCTTCTGCCTTTCAGCACCGGAACGAGGCTGTAGTTTTCTCAACATAACGCGCAACCCAAATGGCGTTTTTTTGTTATAAAAGTAATATTTATCGAACAAAAAGAACATTTATTGTGTAACTGGGAGTCTCGTGAGTGCAAACATCCAAAGATTATCAAAGGTAAGCGATTAATTTTATTGCTTTTCTGACTTTCGTGACCATGCTAATTTGGGGCTAGCTGTTGTAGCATTGATTGATACACTCACAAAAGCTTGGATTTCTTTCTCTGTAAAGCATATTTTCAAAATCTGACACGATAGGTGGATTAACAACAAGCTAAGCTGTGTTTTGGTATATTTCACTTGTGATTGCATGATTATAAATATTTTTAGTAATATTTTTGAATTTGGCGCCCTGCAATTCAACGGTTGTTTAGGGAAATGATCCCGTAATCGGGATCTGTGCGCAGAAAGGTTCATTTAACTAGGCAAGTCAGTTAAGATCAAATTCTTATTTACAATGACGGCCTACACCGGCCAAACCCGGACGACGTTGGACCAATTGTGCGCTGCCCTATGGGACTCCCAATCACGGACGGTTGGGGTTTTAGGCTGGGTTTCTGTACAGCACTTTGAGATATCAGCTGATGTAAGAAGGGCTATATAAATACATTTGATTTGATTTGATTTGGTTGTGATACAGCCTGGATTCGAACCAGGGTGTCTGTAGTGACGCCTCTAGCACTGAGATGCAGTGCCTCAGACCTTGCGCCACTCGGGGCAAAATGTGTAGAACTGAATAAAATTAGCTTAAAAACGGCAAATATTTCTCTGGACCCTTTGGCAAAATGTGTACAATTGTAGGAAATTAACTGTAAAACTGAAATATTTTCTCTCCGCCGCATTGCAAAATAAGTAGAATTGCATGAAATGAGTTATGAAAATGCAAAATCTTCTCTCCGCCCTATGACAAAATGTTTAGAATTGCATCAAACTTGGTTTAATGGGTGACTGCACTTCCTGATTGGGCCTAGTTTTAGATTTGGTTAATTAAGAAATGCTCGTGGCCATGACTGAATTCAGACGTGAGTTGGTTTCGGGTTGTGGTTTGATGTGACACCCTTGTGTGTGTTTACAGTTGGGAAGAGTTACGCAAAATTATTTTACCAATTAGCTTCAGCCAGCTAGTGTGCGACCGTGGCAAAGTTGGTTTGACTTTAGATAGCCTATCTCCGCGGCTAGTTAGGGACCGTCAATAAACTGCACAATGTAAATGAGACAATATTTTCATGTTGGACAACTTTTCATTTTCTAATTAAATGCTTTCTATATGTGTATATGATTTTCTACAATTTGTAGTTGATTTTAGTTTTTCAAGAGATTGAAATTAGGAGCTATTGGAATTTTCACATATAAACTATACGTCCATTAGTTCCGTCTTGGCACCGTCCTGGCCAATATGTCATCATCTGTCACCAGAGACCATCTGTGGCCCAAATGGTACCTTATTCCCTACAGTGCCATCAGAAAGTATTCATACTCCTTGACTTAATCAACATTTTGTTGTGTTACAGCCTGAATTCAAAATTGATGGAAAATGTAATTCTCATCCATCTAAACACAAAAACCCATAAGGATATAATGAAAACATGGATTTTGCCTGTGCTTAGCTCCATTCCCCAGTCCTTAACGATTGCAAGCATACCCATAACATGATGCAGCCACCACTTTACTTGAGCTTGAAAATATGGAAAGTGGTACTCAGTAATGTGTTGTATTAGATTGGCCCCTTTTTTTTGCAGTTTTACTTTAGTGCCTTGTTGCAAACAGGATACATGTTTTGGAATATTTATATTCTGTACAGGCTTCCGTCTTTTCACTTTGTCAATTAGGTTACTATTGTGGAGTAACTACAATGTTGTTGATCCATCCTCAGTTTTCTCCTATCACAGCCATTAAACTCGGTAACTGTTTTAAAGTCACCATTGGCCTCATGGTGAAATCCCTGAGCGTTTAACTTCAGCTGAGTTAGGAAGGACGCCTGTATCTTTGTAGTGACTGGGTGTATTGATACACCATCCAAAGTGTAATTAATAAGTTCATCATGAGCGAAAGGATTTTCTACGTCTGCTTTTTTTAAATCCATCTACCAATAGGTGCCCTTCTTTGCAAGGCATTGGAAAACCTATCTTGTCTTTGTGGTTGAATCTGTTTGAAATTCACTGCTGGACTGAGGGACCTTACAGGTAATTGTATGTGTGGTGTACAGAGATGAGGTAATCATTCAAAAATAATGTTAAACACTATTATTGCACACAGAGTGAGTCCATGCAACTTATTATGTGACTTGTTATGCAGATTTTTACTCCTGAACTTATTTAGGCTTGCTATAACAAAGGGGTTGAATATTTATTGACTCAAGACATTTAAACTTTTTATATTTCATTAGTTTGTAAGAAATTCCAAAAACATAATTCCACTTTGACATTATAGGATATAGGCCAGTGGGAGAAAAAAAATATTTAGTCAATTTTAAATTTGGGCTATAACACAATAAAATGCGGAAAAAGTCAAGGGGTGTGAATACTTTCTGAAAGCACAGTACAACACATAGTGCACTACTTTTGACCAGAGCCCTGGGACGGCAACATAAAGAGAATAGTGTTCCAATTGGGACACACACCATAGCTCCGTAGTGTAATACTCCGGCTAAGGTCCTGAAACCCCTGTCACCGCCAAATTACAACTAGCACCCTTCGAACCGCGTGTTGCCCCCTCAGAACATCCTCGCTGACTTGTGTGGACTTGTACCAAATGACACCCTATTCCTTATAAAGTGCACCACTTTTGACCAGTATTCATAGGACTAGTCAAAAGTAGTCCACTATAAAGGGATTAGGGTGCTATTTGGGATGAAGCCTGAAATCAGCAGAGGGAAAGGTCCGGATGATGGAGAGAGAAGGAGACAAAACTATGGGATTAATATACAGTAAGCACAGCATGTGAACAACACACTCCACTGCCCCTCCATGACAGGCCTTAACTGCGTCCCAAATGGCACCATATTCCCTAAGAAAGGTAGTGCACTGTATAGGGAATATGGTGCCATTTGGAGCACAAGCTGTGGAAAGATCTTACCTCTGCTGTCAGATCAGAAGAGGCGAACAACCAAACAAAACCAAGTCATCCCAGGTCAGGGACAGACAGACCCAGTTCCCTCAAAAACAACAAGACATTTAAAATACAAGCATGACTAGTCACAGTCCCCCCTCACCTCTTCAGTTTGTGTTTTGGGGTAACAAGCCTGCTACGTAGCTTTTGCAGAGCGTGAGACGCACCCACTCATTTGTATGAAACCTGGGCATAAAATGACGCTCTGGTTATTTTTTCAATAATTTTATGTGTGGCTGCCACGTGGCTGTCGCGTGACTGAACTCTTGATGAAATGGCTCATGCTCTGCTCACGCTGGCAAGAAGTCACACCTAAAAAAAGTCTACAGAAATCCTACTGTTTTGCTAAAGCTCTAGTGTAGCTCCCCTGTAAAGAGGGTATTTGAGGGTCTTTCTCTCTGTAGTCACATAATCACAATCAAAGGTGAAGCTGGCATTGAACATTATCCAACTGGATTGTGTTTACTACAGAGAAGAGGCCTGATGTCACACACATACACAGCCACACACACAAATACACAACTGTAAGTAAAGGACATGTCCATTTATGGTAAGCTAAACTTTGCCTTGTGTGTGACATAGTAGCAAGGGTAACTGAGGACAACCAGAAAGAGAAAACAGAGGTGATCTAACACATAGACACAAGACTGTACAAACAGATCTGGGATCAGGCTATGATCCGAATCTGCATCCCAAATACTAGAGTAAAGACCTATTAGCCCTGGTCAACAGTGGTGCACCACATAGGGAATAGGCTGCCATTTGGGATGGAACCATCACCCTCCTCCTATGAGAATCAGCTCATAAGGATGAATGTGATGTGAGTGGTCTCAATGACACTAAGCCCCTAGAGTTGTTATTTCTCTCTCCTCCACCCCTCTCAAGATTCCTTTTATCAGTTAATCCCCATCCTATTAACCAGCCTGGCTGCACAGGTCACACACGCACACACACACACACACACACACACACACACACACACACACACACACACACACACACACACACACACACACACACACACACACACACACACACACACACACACACACACACACACACACACACACACACACACACACACACACACACACACACAGGTCACAGCACGTTGAGCTGTGGGAGAGAAACATTGAAACAGATATAGAGTCACACGCGGTTGGGCCGGTGAAGGAGGTTACTGCTGGTAGAGTGTGTTTTGTTTTGGGTCCAAAACGACCTGGTTTCCCAAAAGCAGGTTAAGGCTGAATTCCTTGTTATAACCTTTGTAGGAGCATCGTTAAATCTCTGAGCTGTTTCCCAAAACCATCCTTACTAATGTTGCACCTAAAAACGCTTGTTCTTTTCAGAATGCCTCAGACCACTCGTAGAACAGTTATTTTCCCTACCGCATCACTTTATACACAGAAGACCTCCACTAAATATAGAATCATCTCTGATAACTTCACAATGAAGTTGACCAGAAATACAAAGTTGCCAATGGCTTTGCAATTGTTACCAACAAGCAAATGAAAAACGAGATGATTTCATTAAAAGACGTGATAATATCTCTCCAGGAGCTGATCCATAATCAGTATTGTGGAATAATTATAACATTAAAGTTAGATTTGAATAGAAAACTGTCTTTCTTTCGATCCTATCAGTATCGACATGCCTCAAATAAGCACTTTGTGACTGTTCTGTCTGCGTGTTGTTTTGGGAAACACATGACATCTTTGGCCTTTGTAGAAAAGACGCATCATTAAAATGTTTGTAAGCCTAAATTCCATCGCTATCGGGAAACGTGGCCCAGAGTATTATTGGAAGTGTTTTTCTTAAAGGGATAGTTCAGACAAATGATAAAATGACAAATTGGTTTCCTTACCCTCTAAGCAGTCTAAGGTTTGACAGCAATCCAGGTTTTGGTTTAGTTTCCCTGGCACTGTTTCCAGATGATAACGTTTAGCATTTGGAAACAGTGCCAGCCAATGCCAGGGAAACTAACCCAAAGCATGGATTGCTGTCATACCTTGTGTATAGACTGCTTACAGGGTAAGGAAACCAATGTGTAATTTTATAATTTTGGTGAACAATCGCTTTAAGAACACTTTCAAGATCTGTTGTGTTTCATTTCATTTAGATAATCTCTACTGTAACTCTTGTTAGTCAGAACTGTAACTATTGTTAATCTCTACTGTAAATATTGTTAATCTCTACTGTAACTCTTGTTAATCTCTACTGTAACTCTTGTTAGTCAGAAATGTAACTCTTGTTAATCTCTACTGTAAATCATGTTAATATCTACTGTAGCGTTTGTTAATCTCTACTGTAACATTTGTTAATCTCTAATCTCCTCTGTCTTGTTGTATGTTGGATAACGCACTTGAATGTGTAAATATAACATGGATGTGAGTGTGTGTGTGTGTGTGTGTGTGCGTGCGTGCGTGCGTACCAGAAGTCCCCATAAGAATAGTAAACCAACTCAAATTTGACCAACTGGAGACATTTTGTTAGTCCCCACAATGTCAAATGCTATTTGTAGGGGGTTTAGGGTTAAGGTTAGAATGAGTGTTAGGGTTAAAATTATGTTAGGAGCAAGGGTTAGTTTTAGGGTTGGGGTTAGGAGCTAGGTAGGGTAAGGTTTATGGTTAGGATTAAGGTTCGGTTTTTTGGTTAAGGTCAGGGTTAGGGTTAAGGTTAGGGTTAGGGTAAGAGTACGGGTTAGGTTTAGGTTTAGGGTTAGGGGTTAGGGAAAATAGGATTTTGAATAGGACTGAATTGTGTCCCCCCACAAGGTTAGCTGTACAAAACTGTGTTTGTGTGTGTGATTGTACACTTGTGTGTGGGAAACTAAGGAAATCCAGGCTCCCATGCACCAGCATCCATTGTGTTTGATTTCCTCCTCTTTCTGTGTGTAGCTGCTGTGCTCTCCCCCCCCTTCTCTCTCTCTCTCTCTCTCTCTCACTCTCTCTCCCTCGCTCCCCCTTTCGCTGCAGCAGCTTTAATAAGAGAGAGAGGAAGAGAGGAAGGAGGAGGAAGCCAGACTAGAGGCTCATCTTGGCCAACTTGATTAGACACAATCCCATGAATGAATCAGGGGAACTATGTTAGATTTGCCAAAGTTCATTAGTACATACATAAAACACAGGGGGGAAGTTAACTGGCTTGGTAGATTTGATTTCCAGATTTTCCTTACGCAACTATGACACACTTCACAGAGACTAGAATAAACAAAGTAGTGCGTACGGCCCAGTACATCACTGGGGCCAAGCTCCCTGCCATCCAGGACCTATATACTAGGCGTGTCAGAGGAAGGCCCCAAAAATTGTCAAAGAATCCAGTCACCCAAGTCATAGACTGTTCTCTCTGCTACCGCACGGCAAGAGGTACAGGAGGACCAAGTCTAGTTCCAAAAGGCTTCTTAAGTTAAAATAGCTTCTACCCACAAGCCATAAGACTGCTGAACAATTAATCAAATTGCCAATATTTCCATATTATGTGATTGTTATAAAATGGTCATACCATGGATCTTTTAGCTATTTGATTTGGAATTTTAGGACCTCCGTAGGTATAATTTTTATATTTTAGTTTTTTGTGTGCAAATTAAGTATCATAACAGAAAAGTCTGAAATCACAAATGCTCATATTCCTGCCATCTTTCTAAGCGATGTGGTGAATTGAGATGCAGCCCATGCAGAAAAACAGATATCTCTAGCTTAAACTGATGGATTTTGATGGGGATTTTTATTACGTTACTTAGATCTGACTAACATGTCGGAAGGGGTAGTAGTTGGTAGAGTTTCGTATGAGGGTTTTAACATGGATGGCAGTCGGGGAGGCCAGCCCATGTCGTGGATCAGGGGAGGCAGGTACCAATGAACAAAGTCGGAAACCAACAGGACCCTGAACAGCTTCTACCCCCAAGCCATAAAACCGCTAAATAAACTGAACAAAAAAATAAATGCAACATGTAAAGTGTTGGTCCCATGTTTCATAAGACCCCAGAAAAGTTCCATATGCACAAAAAGCTTATTTCTCTCAAATTTTGTGTGCAAATTTGTTTACATCCTGTTAGTGAGCTGGGGACAATACAATACCACTCTAAAATGTACAGTTTTGTCACACAACACAATGCAACAGATATCTGAAGTTTTGAGGTAGCGTGCAATTGGCATGCTGACTGCAGGAATGTCCCCCAGAGCTGTTGCTAGATAATTTGATGTTCATTTCTCTTCCATAAGCCGTCTCCAACATCATTTTAAAGAATTTGGTAGTACGTCCAAGCAGCCTCACAACCACAGACCATGAGTAACCATCCCAGCCCAGGACCAGCCACCCGGACAGCAGATGAAACTGGTGGTTTGCACAACCAAAGAATTTCTGCAGAAATTGTCAGAAACCATTTCAGGAAAGCTCATCTGCTTGTTTTTTCATCTGCTTGTTTGTCCTCACCAGGGTCTTGACCTGACTGCAGTTTGGCGTCGTAACCGGCTTCCATGGGCAAATGCTCACCTTTGATGACCACTGGCAAGCTGGAGAAGTGTGCTCTTCACAGATGAATCCGGGCAGATGGCAGAGTGCCCCATGGTGGTGGTGGGGTTATGGTATGGGAACGCATAAACTACGGACAACGAACACAATTACATTTTATCTACGTCAATTTGAATGCACAGAGATACCGTGAGGAGATCCTGAAGCCAATTGTCGTGCCATTCATCTGCCACCATCACCTCATGTTTCAGCATGATAATGCACAGCCCCATGTCGCAAGGATCTGTACACAATTCCTGGAAGCTGAAAATGCCCCAGTTCTTCCATGGCCAGTATACTTGCCAGACATGTCACCCATTGAGCAAGTTTGGGATGCTCTGGATCGACTTGTATGACAGCGTGTTCCCGTTCCCGCCAATATCCAGCAACTTTGCACAGCCATTGAAGAGGAGTAGGACAACATTCCACAGGCCACTACCAAAAGCCTTATCAACTCAATGCAAAGGAGATGTGTCACGCTGCATGAGGCAAATAGTGGTCTCACCAGATACTGACTGGTTTTTTGATCCACGCCCCTACCTTTTTTTAATGGTATCTGTGACCAACAGATCCATTTCTGTAATCCCAGTCATGTGAAATCCATAGATTAGGGCCTAATGAATTAATTTCAATTGACTGATTTCCTTATATGAACTGTAACTTAGTAAAATCTTTGAAATTGTTGCGTGTTGTGTTTATATTTTTGTTCAGTATAGTAGTTAGTTAAATAGTAACCAAATAGCTACCCAGACTATCTGCATTGTCCCTTTTTACACTAACTTTGACTCATCACATACACTGCTGCTACTATTTATTATCTATCCCGATACTTAGTCACTTTAGTCCTAGTTATATCTACATATCTACCTCAATTACTTCATACGCCTGCACATCGACTAGGTACTGGTACCCCATATATATTGCCACATTATCTTTACTCTGTATTTATTATTTTGTGTTATTACTTTTCCATAATTTCTCTATTTTCTTCCTCTCTGCATTGTTGGGTAAGTAAGCATGTCACTGTTAGTCTACACCTGTTGTTTACCAAGCATGTGACGAATACATTTTGATAAAATTTTAGGGTCAGCCCCCAGTCGTGAACTGTGGTTGTGCTGAGCCTGCTGGCAGGGCCAACCCCCGGCCATAGGCCGAGGTTGTGCTGGCCCTCCCCATTGTCCAAGAAGCTTGATGGGTGAGTCGATGGTGAGGCCAGCCCCTGGTAGTTGACCAAGGTTGGTAGCTGGCCTCCCGGCAGGATGGAACTCCAGTTGTGAACCGAGGTTACACTGAGCCTGCTGGCTGGGCCAACCGCTGGCTGTAAGCTGAGATGGACCGGGGTTGTTTGGCCCGCAATGGTGCAGAAAGCCTGAGAATGAGTTGATGGTGAAGCCAGCTCCCGGTTGTGGACCGAGTTTGGTAGCTGGTCTCCCTGCAGGATCAGCCACAGTTGTGCACTGATGTTGTCCTGAGGCTGCTGGCGGGCGGATAACTGGCTCAGCATAAACTGCAGTACGACTGTTTGTTACACCAAAGTGTGAAGAAGGATGCTGTTTAACTTTTAGGAGGGTGGTTGAAGAAGCAATTGGATTCAGGTGAGTGAGGCGAGCTAGTGGCTAAAGAAGATTGGATGTTGGTGAGCTAATTGGCATGGTCAGAGGAATTCCATATATATATATACATAAATGGACTTTCTTGCCGAGCGTCCGCATTACAATTATGGGTGTCAAGGGCCGTGTTCCAATATGAATGTAAGTGCACATATATGGAGTTCTTGCTCTAAGGCTGCGTTCCAATACAGAAGAACAAGACCATATATGGAAGTTCCTGTTGTGGATTAGGTGTGTCATCTGAAGCTTAAAGCTCTCCTCCCGAAAATGTGTTAAAAACTACACTTGGCCTTCCATTGACACCGGGTGATGAAGATGTCCTGGAGGGCAGGCAGCATGCCCCTGGTGATGGGATGGGATGCCCGCACACCCCTCTGGAGAGCCATGCAGTTGAGGGGGAAGCAGTTGCCATACCAGGCGATGATGCAGCCCGACAGAATGCTCTCAATGGTGCATCTGAAGAAGTTTGTGAGTGTCTTAGGAGCCGTTCCGAATTTCTTCAGCCGCTTGAGATTGTAGAGGCACTGTACCATCTTCTTCACCACATTGTCGGTGTGGCGAGACCATTTTAGGTCCTCAGTGATGTGCACATAGAGGAACTTGAAGCTTTTGACCCTATCCACTGCGACCCCGTCAATGCAATATGGTCTCAGAGTATTTCGTATTATTCAATGTAAATCTGAGACACTCCATTCGGTATGATATGGTACGTTTCGTATGGTACAGCATGTATCAATTTGTGGAAGTCCACCCTTTTCATCTGATATGTTACGAATTACAATTCGTATAATATTTTATGAATTTGCTTAATGTACAATATGTTACGAATTTGCAAAATGTACTTTCTTACAAATTTGAAAAACATTTAGTATGTTACGAATTCTAGCTAGGTGGGTAGGTGGCTAATATTTGCTAGCTGTCTAACTTTAGCTAGGCTAGGGGTTAGAGGTTAGGGTTCAATTTAGGAGTTAGGTTAGGGTTAGGGGAAGGTTAGCTAAAAGGGTTAAGGTTAGGGTTAGGGGAGGTGCTATCTAACATGCTAAGCAGTTGCAAAGTAGCTAAAAAGTAGTAAATAGCTGCTAATCAGCTAAAATGCTAAAGTTGTCCACTTTTGTGTCATACGCCCATCCACCCCAACCAACCACCTAACTTTCATTTTTGCCTTAAGTAACAATCTCCCTTATCTAACCATACCAAACGTAACATGTCATACTCATTTGAGTATGTTAAGTCTACTCTATGAAACCAGGCTGGTCGATGAGGATGGGGACATACCCTCTAGAAATAGAATGCTCTAATTCTATGGTTCTGCAAGATGGAAAAGTTAGAGCTTTTAATCTGCATCATACTGTCCACCTTTTTCTTTCTTGAATGTCAAAAGCTAGCGAAATTACTGAATTTCATTAACAGTCTGTTCTATGTAGTATATTTCTATACTGGTAAATCTACTCAGTCTGTATCATGCAACTGTTCACTCTTTGACATGGGTCTACCAGGCCACTTTGCTCAGGTCACTATGCTGTGGGTCTGGGCTGTTGTCATGGAAATAGCCTACTACAACAACAACAACAACAGAAACCTGTTCTATAAGTGAGGTACATAACATTCCATCCTGTTTCATCAGGCAGGGATTCCACCAATGAGCAAACAGAACAGGACTCCTCATCATGACATCAACTCAAGCTTGTTTATACCTGGTGCTAACTTTTTTTATTGTGTACACATCCTGATTGTGCTGACATTTGTTGACAGATGAAGACGATCAGAAGACATTGTGATCTGATTGTGATCAGATCTTCCTGACCACATCAGGATATAGTCAGGAACACATTGCGTCTGGATAGCTCAAAAACATAGATGGATCTGAAAAGTAAAACAATTTAAATCATTATTATCCTGCCTATCAAAATCCTTCATTTGTGTCACCATTGACTTATGACATCAATATGTGTCTTGAACCCCCTAAGGTCAATGTCTGCGCCCCCACGGAAATCAAATGAGCAGAATACAAAAATGATTAGCATCTGAACAGTTTGGTCTACAAACTCAATTAGAAAGAACATGGTGTTCTCCGTTTTGCTCTACGACCCCCACAAATGTCTTGGGACTCGTCTGAAGTCGGTACACCTTCTTCGGGATCGGTGTCCCTTCCACGGGACGGTTGAGCTAACATTGGCTAATGTGATTAGCATGAGGTTGTAAGTAACAAGAACATTTCCCAGGACATAGACATATCTGATATTGGCAGAAAGCTTAATTTCTTGTTAATCTAACTGCACTGTCCAATTTACAGTAGCTATTACAGTGAAAGAATACCATGCTATTGTTTGAGGAGAGTGCACAATTTTGAACATGAAAAGTTATTAATAAACAAATTAGGCACATTTGGGCAGTCTTTATACAAACATCTTTAACAGAAATGCAATGGTTCATTGGATCAGTCTAACACTTTGCACATACACTGATGCCATCTAGTGGCCAACAATCTAAATTGCACCTGGGCTGGAATAATACATTATGGCCTTTCTCTTGCATTTCAAAGATGGTAAAAAAAATACAAAATAACGTTGTTTTTTTTCTTTGTATTATCTTTTGCCAGATCTATTGTGTTATATTCTACTACATTCCTTTCACATTTCCATAAACTTCAAAGTGTTTCCTTTCAAATGGTACCAAGAATATGCATATCCTAGCTTCAGGGCATGAGCTTCTTAAAACAATCTCATATAGCTTAGTAGAACCCCTCTTCCTGCTTAGACAGGGCTTAGACTCTCATTGTTTAAAATAAAGAAATGTATACGATATTGAAAGAATATCCTTAAAATAATTTACATACAGGTATTGACCAAGAAATCCTGTCACAATGAAGACAAAGTGGACGGATAAGCGACACATATAGTATCATAAGACACGTCTGAAAATGTGGGCACAATCAGAATGTGGACAAGATCAGAATGTGGACAAGATCAGGACCAATGATTCAGGTATAAACAATGCAATAAAGAGGATCAATAGGAGAGTTTCTGTTCCAAATGGTACCCTATTCCCTATATAGTGCAGGGCCTTTAGGGATCCTGTCAAAAGTAGTCCACTATTAAAGGAATACTTGGACTTGGAGAAATTGACACTGTTGGATTTGGCACTCAGGGCCATACGTTTCTCAAAAAATACTTATTGGTTGTCAAGTTGCGCAAATTGCACATGCAATTCTCAAGGTTGGGTTGGCGACATGAAAGATTTCCCCTCAAATTCAAATCTGGACCTCAATGACAGCTCCACTGCTTTATTTTCATTCTGACCCCATAATCAGGGACTGATTAAGACCTGAGACACCAGATGGGTGCAATTAATATTCAGGTACAACACAAACCAGTTTGTTTAGCTGGACTTTGTCGGTGTGTGTGTTAGTCTCTCTCGCTCTCTTTTTTTTAATGTATCTTTCTTTCTCTCTCTCTCTGCCGCACTCTCTCTGTCTCTGTCGCTCGCTCTCTCTCTCTGTGTGTCTCTCGCTCTGTCTCTGTCTCTCGCTGAGAATTTAATTCAATTCAATTTAAGGGATTTATTGACATGGGAAACATATGTTAACATTGCCATTGCAAGTGCAAGTAGATAATAAACAAAAGTGAAATAAACAATAAAAACAAACAGTAAACATTACCCTCACAGAAGTTCCAAAATAATAAAGACATTTCAGATGTCATATTATGTCTATTTACAGTGTGGTAACGATGTGCAAATAGTTACAAAAGGGAAAATAAATAAACATAAATATGGGTTATATTTACAATGTTATATTTACAATGTTCTTTACTGGTTGCCCTTTTCTTGTGGCAACAGGTCACACATTTTGCTGACGACACCATTCTGTATACTTCTGGCCCTCTTTGGACACTGTGTTAACTAACCTCCAGACGAGCTTCAATGCCATACAACTCTCCTTCCGTGGCCTCCAACTGCTCTTAAATCCAAGTAAAAATAAATGCATGCTCTTCAACCGATCGCTGCCCACACCTGCCCGCCCGTCCAGAATCACTACTCTGGATGGTTCTGACTTAGAATATGTGGACAACTACAAATACCTAGGTGTCTGGTTAGACTGTAACCTCTCCTTCCAGACTCACACTAAGCATCTCTAATCCAAAATTCAATCAAGAATCGGCTTCCTATTTTGCAACAACGCATTCTTCACTCATGCTGCCAAACGTACCCTCGTAAAACTGACTATCCTACCGATCCTTGACTTCGGCGATGAACTTTACAAATTAGCCTCCAACACTCTACTCAGCAAATTGGATGCAGTCTATCACAGTGCCATCCGTTTTGTCACCAAAGCCCCATATACTACCCACCACTGCGACCTGTATGCTCTCGTTGGCTGGCCAAACTCCCTAGAAAGGCCAAAACCTAGGAAGAAACCTAGAGAGGAACCAGGCTATGAGGGGTGGCCAGAACCTCTTCTGGCTGTGCCGGGTGGAGATTATAACAGAACATGGCCAAGATGTTCAAATGTTCATAAATGACCAGCATGGTCAAATAATAATAATCACAGTAGTTGTCGGGGGTGCAGCAAGTCAGCACCCCAGGAGTAACTGTCAGTTGGCTTTTCATAGCCGATCATTAAGAGTATCTCTACCGCTCCTGCTGTCTCTAGAGAGTTGAAAACAGCAGGTCTGAGACAGGTAGCACGTCCGGTGAACAGGTCAGGATTCCATAGCCGCAGGCAGAACAGTTGAAACTGGAGCAGCAGCACGGCCAGGTGGACTGGGGACAGCAAGGAGTCATCATGCCAGGTAGTCCTGAGGCATGGTCCTAGGGCTCAGGTCCTCCGAGAGAGAGAAAGAAAGAGAGAAAGAGAGAATTAGAGAGAGCATACTTAAATTCACACAAGACACCGGATAAGACAGGACAAGTACTCCAGATATAACAAACTGACCCTAGCCCCCCGACACATAAACTACTGCAGCATAAATACTGGAGGCTGAGACAGGAGGGGTCAGAAGACACTGTGGCCCCATCCGATGATACCCCCGGACAGAGCCAAACAGGAAGGATATAACCCCACCCACTTTGCCAAAGCACAGTTCCCACACCACTAGAGGGATACCTTCAAACACCAACTTACCATCCTGGGACAAGGCCGAGTATAGCCCACAAAGATCTCCGCCACGGCACAACCCAAGGGGGCACGCCAACCCAGACAGAAAGATCACGTCAGTGACTCAACCCACTCAAGTGACGCACCCCTCCTAGGGACGGCATGAAAGAGCACCAGTAAGCCAGTGACTCAGCCCCTGTAATAGGGTTAGATAAAGTGAAATAAAGGTGAAATAAAAAAATAATACAAATGTGATGGCACACTGTGGTATTTTACCCAGTAGATAAAATCAAATCAAATTGTATTTATCACATGCGCCAAATACAGTGTAGACCTTATAGTGAAATGCTTACTCACAAGCTTCTTATGGCTGCAGGGGCAGTATTGAGTAGCTTGGATGAAAGGGTGCCCAGAGTAAACTGCCTGCTCCTCAGTCCCAGTTGCTAATATATGCATATTAGTAGTAGTATTGGATAGAAAACACTCTGAAGTTTCTAAAATAGTTTGAATGATGTCTGTGAGTATAACAGAACTCATATGGCAGGCAAAAACCTGAGAAAAAAATCCAACCAGGAAGGGGGAAATCTGAGGTTTGTAGGTTTTCAACTCATCGCCTATCGAATACACAGTGGGATATGTGTCAGTTTGCACTTCCTACGGCTTCCACTAGATGTCAACAGACTGTAGAACCTTGTCTGATGCTTCTACTGTGAGGTGGGGCCGAAGGAGACGGGAATGAGTAAGGTCTATCATGAGCTGACCATGCTCTGACCATGTGCGTTCACATGAGAGGGAGCTCTGTTCCATCGCACTTCTGAAGACAATGGAATTCTCCGGTTGGAACGTTATTGAAGATTTATGTTAAAAACATCCTAAAGATTGATTCAAGACATCGTTTGACATGTTTCTGACTGTTACGGAACTTTTTGACATTTCGTCTGCTTTTAGTGAACGCGCTTCCTGACTTTGGATTTGTTTACCAAACACGCTAACAAAAGTTGCTATTTGGACATAAATGATGGACATTACCGAACAAAACAAACATTTCTTGTGGAAGTGGGAGTCCTGGGAGTGCATTCCGATGAAGATCAGCAAAGGTAAGTGAAGATTTATAATCCTATTTATGACTTTTGTTGACTCCACAATTTGGCGGGTAACTGTATGGCTTCCTTTTGTGGCTGAACGCTGTTCTCAGATGATTGAATATTGTGCTTTTGCAACACAGCGGTTGCATTAAGAACAAGTGTATCTTTAATTCTATGTAAAACATGTATCTTTCATCAAAGTTTATGATGAGTATTTCTGTTATTTGATGTGGCTCTCTGCAATTTCTCTGGATATTTTGGAGGCATTTCTGAACATGGCGCCAATGTAAACTGAGGTTTTTGGATATAAATATGAACTTTATCGAACAAAACATATATGTATTGTGTAACCTGAAGTCCTATGAGTGTCATCTGATGAAGATCATCAAAGGTTAGTGATTCATTTTATCTTTATTTCTGCTTTTTGTGACTCCTGTCTTTGGCTGGAAAAATGGCTGTGTTTTTCTGTGATTTTTTGGTGACCTAACATAATCGTTTGTGGTGCTTTCGCTGTAAGCCTTTTTGAAATCGGACACTGTGGTGGGATTAACAAGAAGTGTATCTTTAAAATGGTGTGAAATACTTGTATGCTTGAGGAATATTAATTATGAGATTTCTGTTGTTTGAATTTGGCACCCTGCACTTTCACTGGCTGTTGTCATATCGATCCCGTTAACGGGATTGCAGCCCTAAGAAGTTTTAACCAACAATGCAGTTTTAAGAAATATTTTTTTTTTTTTTAAGTACGAAATAAAAGTAACAAATATTAATAGAGTAGCAGTAAGATAACAATAGCGAGGCTACATACAGGGTGTACAGGTACAGAGTCAATGTGCGGGGGCACCGGTTAGTCGAGGTAATTGAGGTAATATGTACATGTAGGTAGAGTTATTAAAGTGACTATGCATAGATAATAACAGAGAGTAGCAGCAGCGTAGGGGGCAACGCAAATAGTCTGGGTAGCCATTTGATTAGATGTTCAGGAGTCTTCTGGCTTTGGGGTGGAAGCTGTTTAGAAGCCTCTTGGAGCTAGACCTGGCGCTCTGGTGCCGCGCGGTAGCAGAGAGAACAGTCTATGACTAGGGTGGTTGGAGTCTTTGACAATTTTTAGGGCCTTCCTCTGACACCGCCTGGTATAGAGCTCCTAGATGGCAAGAAGCTTGACCCCGGTGATGCACTGGGCCGTACGCACTACCCTCTGTAGTGCCTTGCGGTCAGAGGCCGAGCAGTTGCCATACCAGGCAGTGATGCAACCCGTTAGGATGCTCTCGATGGTGCAGCTGTAGCACCTTTTGAGGATCTGAGAACCAATGCCAAATCTTTTCAGTCTCCTGAGGGGGAATGTCTTGGTGTGCTTGGACCATGTTAGTTTGCTGGTGATTTGGACGCCAAGCAACTTAAAGCTCTCAACCTGCTCCACTACAGCCCCGTCGATGAGAATGGGAGTGTGCTTGGTCCTCCTTTTCCTGTAGTCCACAATCATCTCCTTTGTCTTGATCACGTTGAGGGGGAGGTTGTTGTCCTTGCACAACACGGTCAGGTCTCTGACCTCCTCCCTAAAGGCTGTCTCGTCATTGACGGTGATCAGGCCTACCACTGTTGTGTCATCGGCAAACTTGATGGTGTTGGAGTCGTGCCTGGCTGTGCAGTCATGAGTGAACAGGGAGTATAGGAGGGGACTGAGCACGCACCCCTGAGGGGCCCCCATGTTGAGGATCAGCGTGGCAGATGTGTTGTTACCTACCCTCACCACCTGTGGGCGGCCCGTTAGGAAGTCCAGGATACAGTTGCAGAGGGAGGTGTTTAGTCCCAGGGTCCTTAGCTTAGTGATGAGCTTTGAGGGCACTATGGTGTTGAACGCTGAGCTGTAGTCAATGAATAGCATTCTCATATAGGTGTTCCTTTTGTCCAGGTGAGAAAGGGCAGTGTGGAGTGCAATAGAGATTGCATCATCTGTGGATCTGTTGGGCTGATATGCAAATTGGAGTGGGTCTAGGGTTTCTGGGATAATGGTGTTGATGTGAGCCATGACCAGCATTTCAAAGCACTTCATGGCTACAGACGTGAGTGCTACGGGTCGGTAGTCATTTAGGCAGGTTACCTTACTGTTCTTGGGCACAGGGACTATGGTTGTCTGCTTGAAACATGTTTTTATGGGAGTTTATCAAAATTGTGTTGTTTTCAAATTCATTTTCGATCTGTGTAATATAGTTATACATTTGGCAGGAGGTTAGGAAGTGCAGTTCAGTTTCCATCTCATTTTGTGGGCAGTGTGCACATTGCCTGTCTTCTCTTGAGAGCCAGGTCTGCCTATGGCGGCCTTTCTCAATAGCAAGGCTATGCTCACTGAGTCTGTACATAGTCATAGTCTTCCGAAGTCGGTTCCTCTCCTTGTTCGGGTGGTGTTCGGCGGTCGACGTCACCGGTCTTCTAGCCATCGCCGATCCATTTTTCGTTTTCCATTTGTTTTGTCTTGTTTTCCCACACCTGGTTTTCATTCCCTCATTACGTGTTGTGTATTTAACCCTCTGTTCAAAGTGCTTGTGCACATTGTTGTCTGGTGCGCAACGGGTTTTGTACCCATACGTTGTTATTCTGGATGCCGGTGGTTTGGTATATTAAACTGCTCTGGTTATTACCCAGTTCTGCTCTCCTGCGTTTAACTTCGCTGCCACCAGTTACGCACCCCTTACACAAAGCTTTCCTTCAGTTTATGTCAGGTATTCTGTCACTGTGTACTCTCTGTTTAGGGCCAAATAGCATTCTAGTTTGCTCTGTTTTTTTGTTAATTCTTTCCAATGTGTCAAGTAATTATCTTTTTGTTTTCTCATGATTTGGTTGGGTCTAATTGTCTTGTTGTCCTGGGGCTCTGTGGGGTCTGTATGTGTTTGTGAACAGAGCCGCATGACCAGCTTGCTTAGGGGACTCTTCTCCAGGTTCTTCTCTCTGTAGGTGATGGCTTTGTTATGGAAGGTTTGGGAATCCCTTCCTTTTTGGTGGTTGTAGAAATTAAGAGCTCATTTCTGGATTTTGATAAGGAGCAGGTATCAGCCTAATTCCGCTATGCATGCATTATTTGGTGTTTTACGTTGTACAGAATTCTGCATGCAGTCTCAATTTGGTGTTTGTCCCATTTTGTGAATGCTTGGTTGATGAGCGGACCACAGACCTTCCAACCATGAAGGGCAATGGGTTCTATAACCGATTCAAGTATTTTTAGCCAGATCCAGCTTCGGTCACAGCTTTGTGGAAGTTACCTGTGGCGCTGATGTTTAGACCGTATAGTTTGTGTGATCGATATAGTTTGGCAACGGTGTCAAGATGGAATTTGTATTTGTGGACCTGGCGACTAGAACTTTCTTGGAATACCATTTTCTTTTTGTCCTACTGAGATTTATTTTCAGGGCCCAGGTCTGACAGAATATGTGCAGAATATCTAGGTGCTGCTGTATGCCCTCCTTGGTTGGTGACAGAAGCACCAGATCATCAGAAAACAGTAGGCATTCGACTTCAGATTCTGGAAGGGTGAGGCCGGGTGCTGCAGACTATTCTTGTGCCCTCGCTAATTTGTTGATATACAGTTGAAGTCGGAAGTTTACATAGACTTAGGTTGGAGTCATTAAAACTCATTTTTCAACAACTCCACAAATCTCTTGTTAACAAACTATAGTTTTGGCAAGTCGGTTAGGACATCTACTTCGTGCACGACACAAGTCATTTTTCCAACAATTGTTTACAGATTGATTATTTCACTTATAATTCACTGTATCACAATTCCAGTGGGTCAGAAGTTTACATACACTAAGTTGACTGTGCCTTGAAACAGCTTGGGAAATTCCAGAAAATTATGTCATGGTTTTAGAAGCTTCTGATAGGCTATTTGACATAATTTGATTCAATTGGAGGTGTACCTGTGGATGTATTTCAAGGCCTACCTTCAAACTCAGTGCATCTTTGCTTGACATCATGGGAAAATCAGCCAAGACCTCAGAAAAGAATGTAGACCTCCACAAGTCTGGTTCATCCTTGGGAGCAATTTACAGACGCCTGAAGGTACCACATTCATCTGTACAAACAATAGTACGCAAGTATAAACACCATGGGATCAAACAGCCATCATACCGCTCAGGAAGGAGACGCGTTCTGTCTCCTTGAGATGAATGTACTTTGGTGCGAAAAGTGCAAATCCATCCCAGAACAACAGCAAAGGACCTTGTGAAGATGCTGGAGGAAACAGGTACAAAAGTATTTATATCCACAGTAATACGAGTCCTATATTGACATATCCTGAAAGGCCGCTCAGCAAGGAAGAAGCCACTGCTCCAAAACCTCCATAAAATAGCCAGACTACGGTTTGAAACTGCACATGGGAACAAATATCGTACTTTTTGGAGAAATGTCTTCTGGTCTGATAAAACAAAAATAGAACTGTTTGGCCATAATGACCATCGTTATGTTTGGAGGAAAAAGGCGGAGGCTTGCAAGCCGAAGAACACCATCCTGACCGTGAAGAACGGGGGTGGCAGCATCATGTTGTGGGGGTGCTTTGCTGCAGGAGGGACTGGTGCACTTTACAAAATAGATGGCATCATGAGGCAGGAAAAATAAGTGGATATATTGAAGCAACATCTCAAGACATCAGTCAGGAAGTTAAAGCTTGGTCGCAAATGACCCCGAGCATACTTTCAAAGTTGTGGCAAAATGGCTTAAGGACAACACCGTGAAGGTAATGGAGTGGCCATCACAAAGCCCTGACCTTAATCCTATAGAAAATTTGTGGGCAGAACTGAAAAAACGTGTGTGAGCAAGGAGGCCTACATACCTGACAGTTACACCAGCTCTGTCAGGAGGAATGGGCCAAAATTCACCCAACTTATTGTGGGAAGCTTGTGGAAGGCTACCCAAAATGTTCAACCTAAGTTAAACAGTTTAAAGACAATGCTACCAAATACTAATTGAGTATATGTAAACTTCTGACCCACTGGGAATGTGATGAAATAAATAAAGCTGAAATAAATCATTCTCTCTACTATTATTCTGACATTTCACATTCTTAAAATAAAGTGGTGATCCTAAGTGACCTAAGACAGGGAATTTTTACTAGGATTAAATGTCAGGAATTGTGAAAACTGAGTTTAAATGTATTTGGCTAAGGTGTTTGTAAACTTCCGACTTCAACTGTATATGTTGAAGAGGGTGGTTTCTTAAGCTGCATCTCTCTCTCGTTACACCACAGTAAAGTTTAATCCTCTCTCTCTTTCTATAACACACACCCACAGCCACATTGGACACACACACGAACAAGGGAACAAGGTCATCAACACGAACACGTACACACACTCTTGGGCAATAGACTTGTTGTTTTCTCCCCTTCCTCCCTCTATCCCTCCTACGCTCCCACTGTCCAGATTCCTGCAGCGTTTACAATAGGGGATATTACGTCACACACACAGGGTCATTGGGTAAGCAGCAGTAAAAGGATCATTAACCCTGACTACGTACCTACAGTATCTCCTGATCTGATCCGCTGACGGATTTATGCTTTATTATACCCAACGGCTATAGTCTGACTCACACTGTCTGTTGATAACAGGTTGCTCCTATGGTCTATATACTGTAATAAACATGGTCTATGTCCCAAACGGCACTCTATTCGCTATATAGTGCATATAGGCCCTGGCTTAAAGTAGTGCACTATATAGGAAATAGGGTCCATTTGGGATGCATTCATGGGCTGTGATTCTGAAGGGCAAGCTTCTGGTTTTTAATCTCAACGTTCCTAATGTTTGTTTTAAGTTTCCAAGCTGGGAGTGTTTACTTCGGGATTCCGAGCAGGGCCTTTTGATCTTATCAGCTCGGCAGGTGGTAAACACACACACACACACACACAGTAATAATCAAGGTAGGGTCTATCAATAGATGGGACGATAGTCACGTCTATATTGGGTTTTTAGCCAGCAATGCATGTTAAAGTGAATTATTCTCCTCGTCATTTCTCCTTCAATACTCCATAATACGGAACCTAATTTGGCACACCGGTTCACAACAAAATTCCCTAAATTGTCAGCAGATGGTGACTTGATCCCCTCGCTAGTTCTCTTGCTGGAAGGATGGACAGACATTATGCATTCTTCCATAGGGATTCTTTTTTGAAGACATTTCAGAAATTCCGCTAAATTGTCAACAGTGACACTTAAATTACAGAGAAAGATAACATATCAGAAGTGCCTTCTGTTAGAATATCCAAGAACGGTGTTCTTGATGTAATTAAAAACACTATTTTCTCTGCTATCTTTTACAGCAAAGAATGAAGGAAAGCTCACCAATTATATGGGGACTAACAGGCTAATATTTCCTTTTTGTTAAAGTAGAAACAGAAAACGATAGAATTAGGATTACTTATCATTGGAGATCTTTCTGTTATATGTACCGAGCTGTGACCAAAACTGAAACCTAGCCACTCTCTCGTACCTTAGCAACATTAGCTGCACAAGTTTTTAGCTATCTAGCTAATGTTATATCCCGACAACATTGATGCTCAATATATTTTTGTTCTCAGCTACATCTAAGCCATATTCAAAATGTAATTCAAGCCAGATACAATTTCAAAAATGTAGGCTATCTATTTTGTTGGTTGACATTGTAACGTTAGTCGCTAGCTACCTAGCTTGCTAGCCAGGCTCCCTGGTTCACGTTTCGTCCGAGCAGCCCAGCTATGACACATGTTGGCAAGCTGTTGTACCTTGACAACATTGACTATGAGCATACTTCTTTTGTTCTATTATCTTATTCACAATTCAATTAACTATCTATCTGAGCTCAGGTCAGCTACAAACGTTCATTTTGTTGCATCAAATCAACCTTTCCACCATAGCTAGCTAGTTAGCTACACTACCTAATCAAACCAATGCTCTAAAAGTACATAGCATAACGCTGTGACAGTTTCATCAAACAGAAGTGGAACATTATAGCTATGTCAATTCTTACCTTGATTGTTGGTATTAGTTCCTCATTGGCCTTATCTCCAATATTATGTGAAGTCTCATCACACATCGCACAGCATGTGCTGACCAACTGGCAGGTGTCTTCACTGACATTGTCAACATGTCCCTGATTGAGTCTGTAATACCAACATGCTTCAAGCAGACCACCATAGTCCCTGTGCCCAAGAACACAAAGGCAACCTGCCTAAATGACTACAGACCCGCTATAATGTTCCAGGCTGGTAATGTCTCACATCAACACCATTATCCCAGAAACCCTAGACCCACTCCAATTTGCATACGGCCCAAACAGATCCACAGATGATGCAATCTCTATTGCACTCCACACTGCCCTTTCCCACCTGGACAAAAGGAACACCTATGTGAGAATGTTATTCATTGACTACAGCTCAGTGTTCCACACCATAGTACCCTCAAAGCTCATCACTAAGCTAAGGAACCTAGGACTAAACACCTCCCTCTGCAACTGGATCCTGGACTTCCTGATGGGTTGCCCCCAGGTGGTGAGGGTAGGTAGCAACACATCTGCCACACTGATCCTCAACAATGGAGCTCCCCAGGGGTGCGTGCTCAGTCCCCTCCTGTACTCCCTGTTCACCCACGACTGCATGGCCAGGCACGAAGTCCAACACCATCATTAAGTTTGCAGACGACACAACAGTGGTAGGCCTGATCACCGACAACGACGAGACAGCCATTAGGGAGGAGGTCAGAGACCTGGCTGGGTGGTGCCAGAATAACAACCTATCCCTCAACGTAACCAAGACTAAGGAGATGATTGTGGACTACAGGAAAAGGAGCACCGAGCACGTCTCCATTCTCATCGACGGGGCTGTAGTGGAGCAGGTTGAGAGCTTTAAATTCCTTGGTGTCCACATAAACAACAAACTAGAATGGTCCAAACACACCAAGACAGTTGTGAAGAGGGCACAACAAAGCCTATTTCCCCTCAGGAAACTAAAAAGATTTGGCATGGGTCCTGAGATCCTCAAAAGGTTCTACAGCTGCAACATCGAGAGCATCCTTAGCAGGTAGCTCACTGCCTGGTACGGCAATTGCTCGGCCTCTGACCGCAAGGCACTTCAGTGGGTAGTGCGTACGGCCCAATACATCACTGGGGCAAAGCTGCCTGCCATCCAGGACATCTACACCTAGCGGTGTCAGAGGAAGACCCTAAATGTTTGTCAAAGACTCCAGCCACCCCAGTCATAGCGATACCGGATTGCCAACTCCAGGACAAAAAGGCTCCAACAGTTTTTACCCTCAAGCCATAAGACTTCTGAACAGGTAACCAATAGTTACCCAGACTATTTACATTGTGTGCCCCCACAACCCCTCTTTTACGCTGCTGCTACTCTCTGTTTATCTTATATGCATAGTCACTTTAACCATACCTACATGTACATACTACCTCAATAAGCCTGACTAACCGGTGTCTGTATATAGCCTTGCAACTCTTATTTTCACATTTATTTTTACTTACTTATTTACTTTTTAGTTTAATTTCTTTACTTACCTACACACACACATACCTTTTTTTCTCACTATTGGTTAGAGCCTGTAAGTAAGCATTTCACTGTAAGGTCTACACCTGTTGTATTCGGCGCACCTGACAAATAAACTTTGATTTGATATAAGTGTCCAGGCAATGTTGTTCTGTACTAAGATTGCTGTTCACTGATGTTGCAGCATCATAGCCTGCTTTATCCTCACTTTCTGTCAATTGTGTAATTGATTAACAACTTAGTTATTGAAATGCAAGCAGCAGGTGATGAGAATACTACAGAAAGTATTACAATACCAAAACATAAAAAGAACAATATTTTGTTATTTGTTATTTGTATGGAGCAGGGACCCCATCACATAGTTCATACCCTGGTCAACGGGGAACTCCTCTATTTTTATTCTTTATTGACTTTTTGCCTTTGTCAATTGCACCGTATTTCCTATGTAGTGCACTACTTTTGACCAGGGTGGTGCACTAAATAGGGAATAGGGTGCCGTTTGGGTCGCATCCATTGACTCATTCGAAAAACAAAGCCCTGATATCATGTCAGGTCATGTAGCTATGACAACCAACTGCCATGTCACACACTATGTGCAACCCCCAGACAAAGCAGGGGTGAAGTGGAGATAATGCAGCTAGGTAAAAGGACCTTAGCATCAGAAATCTGCTAATTCTGTTCAATTCCCACTGATGAATGGCAATACGAACAACACACACACACGAGCAAGTGCAACGTTCCTAATCTGTGCTGGATGTTTGGAAGCAGCATCTTCCTGTGGCAGGACACGAACCATCCCGTCAGCTCTTCGCTCACATAACACACACACACACACAGGACTTGAGACATCCACACCTCTCTCCACTTACACAAATGCTGACGATAAGGCCCATGCTTGTTTTGTTTATCCTTTTCCTTTTTTCCCAATGAGAGCGGAACCCTCTGGTGTGTGTATGCCAGGCAGAGTTTCCACCACCGTCACTACTACTGGAACACCTTGTTGGCACCACTCATAACTACGCAAGCTGCTGGCGCTACCCATATACAGGATGTGTGTGTGTGTGAGAAAGAGGGAGAGAAAGAGCGAGAGTGTACTGCATGTCTGTGTGAAAGATGGAAAGAGAGAAAGGCATTGTGTGTGTGTGTGTGTGTGTGTGTGTGTGTGTGTGTGTGTGTGTGTGTGTGTGTGTGTGTGTGTGTGTGTTATTGGAATGTTATGTATTATTTGAATGGATCAGGAACCCTGGTCAAGGGGAACTCCTATGTTCTTATTCTTTATTGACTCTCAGAGAAAAAGAAGGGGTGAACTGGGATAATGTAGCTAGGTAAAATGATCATCAGAAATTTGCTGATTCTGTTCAATTCCCACTGTTGAATGGCAATACAAAACAGCACACGGTGTAACGGTTTTGACTTGAGGTTATTATTTATAGGGGTGCCAGGTAGTTTGTGCCTACCAGAGAAAACATTTTGGTTTGGGAGGGAATGAGTCCCATTTGGTCCGTCAAGTCTACACCAATACAAAGGACTTATGTAAAAGTCAGGATGGAAATACACTTTTCATAAACCCTTAAAACATAGGAAAGAACTTAAAAAACGGTATTATTTTGCGTGGGTTGTATTACCAACATAAATTATCACACACACACATAACAATATAAAAAAATAATGAGCTCTGGTTCCTCCAGAAATGTCCTGTACCTCGGGCCTAAAAAGAGTCCAGCCCGGTAAAGAAGTTCAGGGACTCAAGTGACCTTAGTCACGCAATGTTTGTCCGTTCATTCAAGTGTAGGGTAAACCCAGTATTAATCATACAATCAAAATAACACTTATTTTACAACACAACTATAAAGCTTATCAAATACTAATACGTCCTCACTTACAACTAACTACATATCATCCCGGTATACATCACCCCAAAACAAATGAAATACCGTATACAAAAGGTTGTAGTCAGTCGGTCAGTGCGGATCTCCAGCGGAGAAAGGCCACGAAGAACAACGGAGAGGTGTAGGTAAACTAGCTATTAGGCTACAAAAGCACACTTTTAAAGGCAACAAAACAAACAGAAGAGAGAATCTTCGGAACTGAGGGTTGAACACATCCTCATTCACGTCTCCATCACAACCCCACTTTTGCGCAGCTGATGCTGGCTATTTAATTGTGAATTAAAGAGGAAGCGCCCTATTGGAAGGAGAAGCACTATTTAATTGGGAATTAAAGAGGAAGCGCCCTATTGGAAGGAGAAGCACTATTTAATTGGGAATTAAAGAGGAAGCACCCTATTGGAAGGAGAAGCACTTTAGACGGTTCAGAAAAATTTAGGGCCGTCACACACCCCGTCCCCTGGAAAAAGCCGACCATTGCCCTGGTTGAAGGTACATCTTGGTCGGGGAAACCGAGAAAGGTCTCCTCATCACTTTCCTATACAAAAATATTCATTACTTTTTGGAACTCACGCTCCTCAGCTGAGGGGTCACAGGCCTTAAGGCGTGAGACTTCTGGGTCTGGGAATCCGAGAAAAGTCTCCTCACTTGCCTCTTCAAAGATATCCAGGACCTTGCAGCGCTCAATCTCCTCCAATTCTTCAGCCGAGGGGTAACAGGCCTTAAGGCGTGAGACATGGACAACGCGCATATCTTCACCTGTGTCCTCTCACCACTCGGTAGTTCAAAGGGCCCATCTGCTCCACAATCCTATATGGTCCTTGCCATTTAGGAGCGAGCTTGGCCGAGAAGAATTGTTCAGCTTTCGAGTAAGGATGAGAGCGAAACCACACCCGATCACGAAGCTGGAACTGCATGTCTCGTCTGTTCTTATCATAATTTCTCTTCTGCTTGAGTCGAGCCTGGATCATGTTCTTTGAGACAAGAGCTCTCAAGTCGTGGAGATGTACTACCTGGTCATAGCATGCAGAGTCTGGAGTAAGCTGCTGGGGCTGTAGCACCATATCCAAGGGTCCTCGGAGGGGACGACTTAGGTTCAGCTCTGCAGGTGTGACTCCAGTGGACTCTTGCACAGCAGAATTCAGGGCAAATCGAAACTCGTGAAGGTGCTTGTCCCAGTGTTTGTGCTGGGTCCCTACATAGGAAGCAACCATTGTCTTCAAGGTTCGATTTACTCTCTCAGTGAGGTTGGTCTGTGGGTGATAGGCCGTGGTCAACTTCTGTCTCAGGTTCCATCTTTGGCAGGTCTCCTCAAAGAGATCAGAGACGAATTGGTAACCTCGATCAGACAGGATGTAATCAGGCACTCCCCAGCGAGTCAGGATCTCTTTCGTAAGGATGTTAGAGACGGTCCTCACTGTGGCCTGACGCAGGTTAAAGAGCTCCACCCACTTTGAATAGTAATCAACAAAAACAAGCATGTACACATTCTGATTGGCGCTTCTAGGAAATGGACCCATCAAATCCACTCCTAACATTTCCCAAGGTCGGGTAACCACCGTTTGCTGCAACTTGCCAGCAGGCTTTCTACCTTCTGGTTTGTACATTTGACAAACCTGACAGTTTCGGATGTGTGACTTCACATCCATGCTCAGATGTGGCCAGTACAGTAATGCTTGCAACCGCTTGTAGATTTTGAACCTGCCCAAATGACCAGCTAATGGGTCTTCATGGAAATGTTGAAGGCGTAGAGTTTCAGGTATGTACATTTGGTAGAGTGTTCTGTGAGGTAGTTGTACAACTCGGTAGACTTTGTCTTCAATGATGGTCAGCTTTGTGGTAGAATTGACCATCTTTTCTCCATCTTCCAGGATAGTCTGGTACAAAGCCTGTACTTCTGGATCATCCTGTTGGGCTTTCCATATGGCCTCATCAGAGATGGGAAAGTCAGTTTTGGGTGAGTCTCGACAGGACAGTAGCACATGTAAGATGAGGGCCACCATTACCACAAGCAGGAGCTCTGGATAAGGCATCTGGAACAGTGTTGTATTTTCCTTTCCTGTATTCTACTGCAAAGGTGAACTCTTGCAACCGTAGAGCCCATCTGATGAGTCTGGTGCCTGGTTTGTTGGTCTTGAACACCCACACAAGGGAGGAATGGTCAGTGACCACAGTTAGGTGTCTTCCCTCCAGGTAGTACCTCCACTTTTTCAAAGCCCAGACAACTGCAAGGCACTCTTGCTCGGTTGTGGAGTAGTTCCGTTCTGCTCCATTCAATGTCCGACTGGCGAACGCTAGCACTTCTTCAGTGCCAAGTCCAGTCTGTTGGACTAGGACAGCACCAAGTCCAAAATCACTTGCATCTGTGTAAACAAAAGGGCAGTCAAAGTTGGGATGACCCAAAATGGGAGGTGTGACGAGATGTCGTTTCAGGGTTTCAAAGGAGGTCTGGCACTGCCGTCCATCGGAATTTCGCTCCTTTTCGCTTCAACGCGTTGAGGGGTTCTGCCACCTGGGAGAAGTTTGACACAAACCGATGGTACCATCCAGCCATCCCAAGAAACCGTTGAAGGGCCTTGAGCGTGGTTGGCACAAGGAAGTCTTGTACAGCTTTTGTCTTTTCAGGATCCACATGAATGCCGTCAAAAGACACAATATGGCCAAGGAACTTCAGGGAGGTTTGGCAGAAGTTGCTCTTCTTCATATTCAATGTCAGACCAGCTTCTCTTAGCTTGTCCAACACTGCTTGAAGATCTTGAAAGTGTTGTTCTCTGTTCTGGGAGTAGATAATTACATCGTCCAGGTAGACGAAACAGATCTTCCCTTTGAGCTCACCTAACGCCATCTCCATGAGTCTTTGGAAAGTGGCAGGTGCATTCTTTAATCCAAAAGGCATCACCTTAAAGGAAAACAAGCCCTCAGCACAGACAAAAGCAGTCTTGGCCTTGCTTTCCTGGTACATCTCAACCTGCCAATAGCCACTATTGAGGTCAAGGGTAGTGAACACAACAGCGCCAGAAAATGACTCCAGGATCTCGTGGATGGTGGGAAGAGGATAGGCATCAGTCTGGGAAACATTGTTGGTCTTCCTATAGTCCACACAAAATCTAAGACCACCGGTCTTTTTTGGAATGAGGACAACAGGAGCAGGCCAGGGAGAGGAGGAACGTTCAATTATATCTTGTGTCAACATATTATTAATGAGTCCCTGTTGGATGATTAGCTTCGCTGGGGACAAACGATATGGCTTTTGCTTGATCGGCATTTCCTGCGTAAGGAATATTTTGTGATTCAGGAGACCGGTGCATCCTAGCTTTGAAGTACATACATCAGCATTATTCTGCAGCTGTTCCAACAGCCTTAATTAACTCCTCTGGCTGTTCCAGCTGAACTCTTCTCACAGCCTGTAAAAGGAGATCATCAGAAGGATTACCCAGGGTTAGTGGTACCGGAGCAACGGCAGAGAAGACTGCCACATTTGGACCCCAATCATGTAACTTTGTAGCTTCTGATTGGAAGAAATGCTTCTTGCTCAGATTGTATGGAAACCAGTAGCAATTGTGTGCGATATCAATCTGGACACCACTGAAGTACATGAAATCAATTCCCAACATGACAGGAAAAACAAGGTTATTGGTTTGTAGGATAACAGAAGGAATCATATAGGAGCGGTTACACAGGCAGAACTCCACCTCACTCCATCCAAGTGGTCGTTTAGCCTCACCATCAGCCAGATAGAGTGGACTTTCTGTCCACGGCTTCAAGTTGTATTGTGGACCTTGAACCTCCTTCCACAGTTTCTCAATGAGCAGTGTGTAGGATGACCCGGTGTCCAGGATGGCTCTTCCTGTCCATGGGCCTATGGACAGGGGTAACACCAGTTGGTGCGGTATTACCTGAAAGGAAGGGGATGCCGGCGGGGGGGCGTAGGCAGTGACTCTTGGAGTTTCAGCTCTGGTCAAAGCACCCAGAGTAGGATGGTTGTTCCTGCGAAGGGAGTTAGGTGTGTTGGCCTGTTGTGATTGGTGGTTTCTGGAAGGGTTTACTTGATACGGTCTTGAACATGTAGCTGAAGAATGTCCCTTTTGGCTACATCTCCAACAGAACATGGGAGGGGTCGTGGCTGGAGACTCTGGCTGTTGTTGATGGTCTGGCTTGGGTAACTGTTTCTTTCTCTGTTCATATTGCTGTTGGCATTCTCTGTCCTTCTCGAACTGCTGTCCCAGGCAAACCAGTTCATCGACAGTGGTGACTCTTTCTCGGAGTTGACTGGCTAGTAGTGGGTTGATGTTCTTCAAGATCAACTTAATGACCTCTTCCTCCTCAATTCCAGGTTTCCACCTTCTGCACAGGGAGTGGTAACCGTATGCAAAGTCAGATACTCTCTTTCTCTCTTTGCACTCGATTTCTGACTCTGTCTGCCAGCTCATCTGTGTAGTCCTCAGACAGAAATGCAGAGGAAAACTTGGCCTCAAAGTCAGCCCAGGAGGTAGTGGTGAGACGTGCCACATCCCACCAGTCTCGAGCTGTCCCATGCAACACATTCCTCAATGTGGCAAGGAGTACTTCCTAAGCCAGGGATTGTGGGTTCAAATCCCATCGGGGTGCCATTTTTTATGTAACGGTTTTGACTTGAGGTTATTATTTATAGGGGTGCCAGGTAGGTTGTGCCTACCAGAGAAAACATTTTGGTTTGGGAGGGAATGAGTCCCATCTGGTCCGTCAAGTCTACACCAATACAAAGGACTTATGTAAAAGTTAGGATAGAAATACACTTTTCATACACCCTTAAAACATTGGAAAGAACTTAAAAAACAACTGTATTATTTTGCATGGGTTGTATTAACAACATAAATGATCACACACACATAACAAATAATGAGCTCTGGTTCCTCCAGAAATGTCCTGTACCTCGGGCCTAAAAGCCACTACACAACACAACACTAAACAATACATGAATTGCACCATAACGGTGACAAATGGTGCCCACAAACTGTTAGGGCCTACATAAAACTGTCCCAACAGCAGAGCTTTCTTTTCAGCACCATAGAGTGAATCCTTACCATTGCTACACCTGGCTATCTGGCATTGTCTGGCAGTGAAACAATTCCGTTTTTCAGCCTCATTTACTGCCTTTTAAAAAAACAAAGCTGACATGGCTGACTTGCTTAAGCAAATGTGGTATCTACTGACAATTGAGATGTACAAACTATGGCATAAGGGGACGACGAGTGGATAAGAGGCAATCCGTAATTTTGATTAAGACAATAATAAGCGAGCTAGAACGGATGTTGTCAATACAACTATTTGTTCAGCACTTTTGAAATGTACAGCGACAGAATTTGAAATGTACAGTGCCAGAATTCAGAACATGGGCCATTCTTACATTATTCTCCCTGTACAGACAGTCAGAACCATAGGATAAATAAGGGGGGCATATAAGCAGATAATGAAAGCTCTTACAAAATTCGAAAACAGGCTACAGGCTACATTTGCACCACCAACAGCTAACAGCTTACTACACATCATCCACTTAGTATTACTTTCTTAGCTACCGTAAACATATCTTTCTGGCATATTACATAATTTATGCAGCAACATACAAAACATTTTTGGACTCACCTTGTTGTGCTGTGCTCACTTGAACAGGAAGGTGGCTCGAATTTTGTCATCAAACTTTGTCATCAAGTCTGTCATTCTCTGGAATTTCAGGTGTTTTCAAGACAACTGGGAACTCTGAAAAAAACAAGGTTGAATCATGATGTCAGTGATCTTCAGGTCGAAGCTCTAGAAAGAGGCCCAAGTTCCCGACTTAGAATTCAGAGTTGGATGACCGTTCAAATCTTATTTTCCCAGTCGGAGCCATTTTCTTCCGAGTTCCCAGTTATCTTGAACTCATTGAAATTTTCCAATTCTAAGTTTTAAGCTGTTTTGAATGCGGCAGAAGTCATACCACAACACAGAAAGAGACAGAGAGATGTTGTACTTGTTCAGCAATGTTTTTAGCTGGTCCTTGTAGCGCTTCATCTGCCCCCCTGCAGACTGCCAGAGAAGATGTAGCTGGCCATACAGGATCTTCCGCGGCAAGCAATCCTGAGACATTCTAATGACATGCCTATACGAGCACCGTTGGTGTTTGGTGACCATGGCCTCCATACTTTTTCAGTTGGTCTTAGCAAGTATTTCTGTATGGGGCACATGGCTGCACCAGGTGATTCGCAGGATGCGCTGCAGGCATCTTATGTGGAATTGCTCAAGATGCTTGTTGTGGCGACTGTAAGTGACCCAGGCTTCACAGCTGTAAAGAAGTGTGGTGATCCAGAAGGCTTGATAGATGGCGACTTTGATGTGTAGGTGGAGATCCCTGTTTTGGAAGACCCTGTGTCTGAGATTCCCGAAGGCAGCTGATGCTTGCTTGATCCTATTTGGAATTTCGAGGTTGATGTTGCAGTCCTCCGAGAGGATGCTGCCAAGGTATTTGAAGGACGGGACTATTGCCAGCGATTTGTGTTCAATGGTGAAGACAGGCATGGTGGGTGGAAGGCTGGATCTCCATTGGCAGACCACCACTGTCTTGGTGGTGTTGATAGACCCTAGCAGCCGCTACAGGGACAGACTGAAGGTCTTCCGGAGTGTGGTCCACAAGCACAGTCATCAGCATACTGCAGCTCAAGATACCACACCGTCAAAACCTTGGTAGTTGCTTGGAGCCTCCTGACGTTGAATAGGTTTCCATCCAGCCTGAAGTCCACCGTAACCCCGCTGTGGCCTCAAGTGCCTTGTGGAGAAGATGGTTGACACATAGGAGGAAGATGTTAAAGAGTACCGGTGCCAGCACACACCCCTGCCTTACATTGATGCTTACTCCAAAGGGCACTGACTCCTGCCCTCCTATGGCCACCCGAGCCATCATCCCATCATGGAACTGCCAAAGGATGTTGAAAAATTGGCCGGACAGCCAAATGTGAGTAGAATGCCCCATAGTAGTTCCCTGTTCACAGTGTTGAAGGCCTTGGAGAGGTCGACAAAGGCCATGAAAAAGGTCCTGATGTTGTTCATGGCACTTCTCCTGGAGTTGCTGTGTCGACCATGCTGTGAATATCATGTTGATCCTTCTCCTGTTCTACCTGAAGCCGCATTGTGACTCTGACAGCAGTTCCTCTTTGATGTTGTTCACCAGCCTGTGTTACATCACCTTGGCTAGGACCTTGCCAGCAACAGCCAGAAGGGTAATCCCCTGGCTGTTGCCGCAGATGGACTTGTCACCCTTGTTCTTATAGATGGTGACAATGTTTGCATCCCGCCACAGTTAGGGGACAATCTCCCAGTTCCAAACCTCAGTGATGTACTGGTGGAGCGTTCTGGTGCAGATAGTAGCCCTGTGCGCTTTGTGCATATTGTCCAGTAGGCTGTGAGGGTGTCCGAGTTCTCATCGAACCAGTCCTGATGTTTCCTACCTCTGTAGCCAATGGAGTGGGCCGCTGCCTTTGTTAATTTTGTTTATTAAACAAAGCCCTGATATCATGTCAGGTCATGTAGCTATGACAACCAACTGCCATGTCACACACTATGTGCAACCCCCAGACAAAGCAGGGGTGAAGTGGAGATAATGCAGCTAGGTAAAAGGACCTTAGCATCAGAAATCTGCTAATTCTGTTCAATTCCCACTGTTGAAGGGCAATACGAACAACACACACACACGCATACGCACACGCACACACATACACACAGAGCAAGTGCAACGTTCCCAATCTGTGCTGAATGTTTGGAAGCAGCATCTTCCTGTGGCAGGACATGAACCATCCCTTCAACTCTTTGCTCACATAACACACACACACACACACACACATACACACACACACACACATTATCCTTTTCCTTTTTTCCCAATGAGAGCGGAACCCTCTGGTGTGTGTATGCCAGGCAGAGTTTCCACCACCGTCACTACTACTGGAACACCTTGTTGGCACCACTCATAACTACGCAAGCTGCTGGCGCTGCCCCATATACAGGAAGTGTGTGTGTGTGAGAAAGAGGGAGAGAAAGAGCAAGAGTGTACTGCATGTCTGTGTGAAAGATGGAAAGAGAGAAAGGCATTGTGTGTGTGTGTGTGTGTGTGTGTGTGTGTGTGTGTGTGTGTGTGTGTGTGTGTGTGTGTGTGTGTGTGTGTGTGTGTGTGTGTGTGTGTGTGTGTGTGTGTGTGTGTGTGTGTGTGTGTGTGTGTGTGTGTGTGTGTGAAAGAGAGGGACTGAAAGAGCGAGAGTGTACTGCATGTCTGTGTGAAAGATGGAGAGAGAAAGGCAGTGTGTGTGTGTGTGTGTGTTTCACATTTTACTATCACAAGCACAAGTACAGTGAAATGCCTTTCTTGCAAACTCAAAACCCAACAACGCAATAATCAATATCAATTTATTACTAGAAAAAACACACAATAAATAATAATTAGAAACATGAAATACACAATAAAGTAAGTAAGTAGGCATACTCTATACAGGAAATATACACCATATTTGCATGTGCAGGGATACTGCAGTGATGGAGGTAGATATGTACAGGGGTAAGGGGACTAGGCAACAGGATATAAGATTAAACATAGTAGCAGCAGCTTATATGTTTGTGGGTGTGTGTATAGAGTCAGTATAAATGAATGTGCATATTATGTGTGAGTGAGAAAATGATGGAGTGTTTGTGTGAGTGTTGGAGTGACAGTGTGTGTGAGTGTGTAGTGCCCTGTGAGTGTGCATAGAGAGCTATTAGCTATTGTTAGCTATTTATCAGTCGTATTGCTTGGAAATAGAAGCTGTTCAAGAACCTGTTGGTGTCAGACTTGATACACCAGTACCTCTTGCCATGCGGCAGCAGAGAAAATATTCTATGGCTTGGGTGGTTGGGATCTTTGACGAGTTTCAGGGCCTTCTTTTCACACCACCTGGTATAGAGTTCCTGGATGGCAGGGAGCTCGGCCCCAGTGATGTACTGGGCTGTCCGCACAACCCTCTCTAGCGCCATGAGATCAAGGGAGGTACTATTGCCATACCAAGCAGTGATGCAGCCAGTCAATATGCTCTCAATGGTACAGCTGTAGAACCTTTCAGGATATGGGGGCCCATGCCAAACTTTTTCAACTTCCTGAGTGTGTGTACTGTATGTGTGTGTGTGCATATAAGAGAGAGAGACAGAGAAAGAGAGAGCGAGAGAGAGCGAGAGAGAGCAAGCGAGAGAGCTCAAAAGAGCGCAAGAGAGCGCAAGAGTGCGCTAAAGAGCGCAAGAGAACGCGAGAGCGAGAGCGTGTCTGTGTGTGTTTTCTTTATCCCCATCTTCCCAGATCTTTTGGCCATTCTCCCCTTGAGAGGAATACATATTTTGGGGATCAGTGATGTCTGAGTGTCAACAGATTTCCTCTCTTCTCTGTACAAGATTCCTGTTATGTTGTCAGTTACTACCCCACATGACGTCCGTACACTGTTACGACACAACCAACCAACAACAACACAGAGAGAGACAGAGAGAGGCCGCACTATGACCAACAGCCTGACCCCATGTTGTGTTGTTGCCCCCCTCTCCTTACATCCCTCAAGTCTTCTCTTCTGCCGGGCCCAGTGTTATGTCATTTTATGCATTATTAGTTTAGTTACCTATCCATAAGCAACTACTCTGGTTGCCTCACACACACACACACACACACGCACAAGCACACGCGCACACGCACACGCACACGCACACGCACACGCACACACACACACACACATAGGAAAAACACAAAGGGTTGAGGAGATTGACGCAAGAGCTTACGTTGATTATTATTTAATAATACGTCAATATCATAGCAGTGTAAACACTTATAGTATAAAATAGTTTCTCCATAAGAAATGTACATTCACATAAAACATATCAACCAATACTGTTTTGTTAACAAAAGGAATATTGGACATTGGAAATATTTAACCATCATTCAGGTTAGTATGTCATGTCTCTCTACATACAATATACAGTGAGCAATACCTAAACATATCACAATATTTCAACCCGTATCATATATGAAAATATCGATATCTAGTTCACAGGAAATATAGAATATAGAACCCTTGTCCATCAATGTTACTGGTTGTCCAAAGCAGAGGTATATAAAATCTTTTTTTCTCTCAGAGACTGATATGATGAAATGTAGAAAGATTGAATCTGATCTGAATCTGATACAGAAGTATGAAGAGTTTGAGACTTTCTGGTTGATATGATATGCAGAATCACTTCCATGTTAATAAAATATGGTGATTGTTGATCGTGCTACAGCGTTCTAATAAAGTTTATCTCGAGTTACAAAAGCACTAGATCCCTTTAAATAAAATGACAAATGAAAACAGTAAAAACACAGTCAATGAAACCCCATAGCCACAGGTCTGTGTGCTACTGATGTAGACTGGATGGGAGCTTCCCAAATGCCACCCTATTCCATATATGGTGCACTACTTTTGGTCAAAAGTAGTGCACTATATACGGAATAGAGTACCATTTGGGGCGCAGACGATATGTATGATATGTTTACGACAATATGTTGGCACATTGATACATCACCTAATCCATATCATCATGACCACAGAGGGTCACAGAGTATCCCCCCCCCCCCCTCCCCCAACTCCCGGCCTCCTACCATCCTGTAATGTCTCAGTTAGGTCCAACATGACTCACAAACTGGAGTCGATTTCAGACATTTGTTTAACTGCCGCAAACATCAAATTGAAGATCGTACGACCACACCACAGCACAACGCCCCCAAAAAAGTCACAGGTTGAAAAGCAGCAAATATTCAAGAGCACTGCTTTCCTTGGCTTAGTTTTCACATGCAAGAGGACTGTTGTGTATGTTGGTCTGTTGGTCTGTTTGTCTGTTTGTTTCGTTGTGTCTTTACCTCATACAGGTGAGATGCATAGCAGGCCCGAGAGGAGAGGCCTTCAGAGTAACTGGCTACGGTGGCCTGTAAGAGACATACAGTGCCATGATAGAAATAATTGGACTCTGCATGAAAAGGGGAGAGAATAAGAAGGATGGTTGCTCTTCAGTGAGAGAATTGTACTCCCCTTCCTGCTTCAAAACCACAGGTCTCAATAAAGTGTTGATAAAAATAGAAGTTAAACACCATGAACATGGTCTTTTTGTCATTGAAAATATCACTCAATAAACAAGCAGGCAAAAACGCAATTTTTAAACCACCAAAGAATTGTAACCTCACCACACTCAACACAAAAAAATAACTCTCTGTAACATGCTTTTCTTTTTTTTCACAGAAATACATACTTTTTTTTGTCACGGCAACGCATGCTCTTACAAGTTAACAGCACTATCCAATCAGGATGCTCTTGCAGATAACAGCACTATCCAATCAGGATGCTCTTGCAGATAACAGCACTATCCAATTAGGATGCTCTTGCAGTTAACATCACGATCTAATCGGGATGCTCTTACATTAAACAGCTATCCAATCAGGATGCTCTTACAATAAACAGCTATCCAATCAGGTTTCTCTTACAATGAATAAACATCTATCCAATCGGGATGCTCTTACAATAAACAGCTATCCAACCAGGATGCTCTAACAGCATTATTCAATCAGAGCTGAGCTACTGCGCCAGCTGACCTCACGGCAAAACGTAATCTAAGGACTTCTAGCAACAAATCAAGGAGCCAATAGTGATTCTCACTGAAAAACAGTTGGCAACACTGCTACTGCAAGCAGGACAGGGCAGGGGACATTCCGTTTCAGAAGAACACACGCTGTTTTATTGCTACACATTTACTGGAATGACGGAAGGAAGATTCTGGAAGTTAGAAGCATCATTTATCCACTTTAATATAAACACACAGAAAACTGGACTCCAATGCAGCGGAAGGTGTCATCATGCATCCAACAATACTGGTGACCAACCCTGAACTGATACAAGGCCCCATCTCTAAGATAATAGCTGTCATTCTTAAATTCAAAGCTTTGTACATTTAAAAAGCTGTAATAAAGACTACAACACTTTGCAATAGACAATGTGGTCTGGCAGTTTGTATTGGAGGAATATGGTCCAGAAAATGTAATATGGTCCAGTCTGTGACAGACATTCTTGGCAGAATTACATTTATATAGAAAAGGGAGGAAATCTACATTGATCTGAAAGGCGATACAATTATAACACGTTCACTAAACTCAGCCTGTAGAATGGTCCGTCGGTAAGGCAACAGCTCTGATATAAGATGCATAAGTAGGGTTGCAAAATTCTGGTAACTTTCCCAAAAATCCCAGGTTTCCAGAAATCCTGGTTGTAGGATTCCTGTATTTACAGTTTATCCATTCCTAATTCCAAGTATCTTCCAACCTGGATTTCTGAATAACCTGTGAATGTTGGGAAAGTTACTGGAATTTTGCAACCCTAATCAGAGGGATAAAAGGGTCAACCTAAGGCGAGGTGAAGGAATGGTTAGGTAAGGTAAGGTAAGGTAGGGTAGGGTAAAGGAATGGTTAGGTAAGATAAGGTAAGGTGAAGGAACGGTTAGGAAAGGTAAGGTAAGATGAAGGAATGGTTAGGTAAGGTAAGATGAAGGAATGATTAGGTAAGGTAAGGTAAGATGAAGGAATGGTTAGGTAAGGTAAGGTAAGATGAAGGAATGGTTAGGTAAGGTAAGGTAAGATGAAGGAATGATTAGGTAAGGTAAGGTAAGATGAAGGAATGGTTAGGTTAGGTAAGGTAAAGGAATTGTTTGGTAAGGTAAGGTAAGGTAAAGGAATGGTTAGGTAAGGTAAAGTGAAGGAATGGTTAGGAAAGGTAAGGTAAGATGAAGGAATGGTTAGGTTAGGTAAGGGAAAATAATTGTTAGGTAAGGTAAGGTAAGGTAAAGGAATGGTTAGGTAAGGTAAGGTAAGGTGAAGGAATGTTTAGGTTAGGTAAGGTGAAGGAATGATTAGGTAAAGTAATGGTAATGGTTAGGTTAGGTTAGGTTAAGGTAAGGTAAGGTAAAGAAATGGTTAGGTTAGATAAGGTGAAGGAAAGGTTAGGTAAGGTAAGACCAGGGAATGGTTACATAATGTGAAGGAATCTTTAGGTAAAGTAAGATGAAGGCAATGTCTTGCGAGTGAAGTTTGCATGGTACAGATTTAGGACCTTTGGCTAGTAGAAATTGTGGTCTACTAGCCCGGCTGGCCAGTGACCAAAATCCTTAAGTTCCATCTCCTCACAGAGAGAGAAAAGACTGGGTCCAGGACTATTTCTCTGTCCGTTTGCACCGTGGAACCACATTCTCTAGTGACAGTCCAGTAAAGTGGAACCACATTCTCTAGTGACAGTCCAGTAAAGTGGAACCACATTCTCTAGTGACAGTCCAGTAAAGTGGAACCACATTCTCTATTGACAGTCCAGTAAAGTGGAACCACATTCTCTATTGACAGTCCAGTAAAGTGGAACCCGCTCCTTCTTCCTCTCTCTCTCATCCCTATTTCACTTTCACTTTCAGTGACTTTCTAACAGCTCTACTCTATCTCTCTCTTGATCTCCACTCTCTATCTGTCAAGGAAGATTCCTTGGTCACTATGGAGACAGTCTTCAAATCAGCCACTCACTCACACCTCCATCGCCGTGGGAACAGCCACAGAGGGCAGGTAGAGGATGGTGCTGTTTGTGGAGGTGGTTGCTGCAGTGGCTATGCCGGGGGTGGGGTTTCGCATCGTGGAATAGGTGGTCATGGTGGGGGCGGGGCTCAGTTTGGTGCAGATGTTGCTAATGGCTGAACGGTTGAACAGACTTGTCCGGGAGCGATCCAGGTTCCTGGGCTGATGCTGTGACCCCCTGCCGGGGATCCGCCCCTCCAGGAAGTAGGTAAGCATCTGTCCTTTGCCCTTGACGCTGACCTTGCCACGGCACACAAAGTCATATTGACCCTTGATGATGCGCTGCACATCTTCTGTCACCTGGGGGTAATGTAGGACACATGATAACAAACGACAGCTGAATGATCACCTGCATAGTGTGTGTGTGTGTGTGTGTGTGCATCTGTGTGCGTTATGTGTGCGTGATTGCGTGTGCGTGTGTCTGTACATTTGTGTGTGTTTGGGGTGCTGTACCTGTATCTTTCCCGGTAGTCCGGTGGTGTCCATCCTGCTGGCCACGTTGACTGTGTTCCCCCAGATATCATACTGAGGCCTCCGTGCTCCGATCACTCCTGCTACTACTGGACCCACGTTAATACCTACACACACACACAGACACACACACACACACACACACACATGCACACACACTCACACAGTGAAAATACATACATAATACATATCAGTATGGTCCTCACTGTGGTTAACACAAATCTACAAGCCAAGTTTCTGCTGTCACACACATGCACACGCACACACTTGCACACACTTGCACACACACACACACACACACACACACACACACACACACACACACACACACACACACACACACACACACACACACACACACACACACACACACACACACACACACACACACACACACACACAGAGTCTGCTGACAGAATGGAAGTGTGTACATCAGGCACTGCAGTGACTAACTAGCAGGTTCAGGTTCCAAACAAGATAACGAATACAATAGAACCCAGGTCTTTCATTACTAGTTACCACAGCCACAAAGTCATAATCACGGTTAAACCCTGCCTATTTCCACAATTTATCTTCTTAAATCTGATTTAAAACCTAACCCTAACCGTAACCCTAACCTTAACCACACTGCTAAACTTATACCTAACCCTAACCTTAAATATATTTATATGTATTATATTTTAGATATATTAATGTATATATGTACGTATATATGTATATTCATTTTTACGATAAAGACTTTGTGGCTGTGGTAACGAGTGACAACCCCGCAGGTGACACGCTTCCTGTCACAAGGCTCTTGATGGTGCTGACGGACAGCTAGTTAGTGTCAAAGGTCACAGCTTTACGCATTGACTCTCACAACAATCTGTGTGGTCCTGTGTGTGTCTGTCTGTGTGTGTTTATTTGTGTGTGTGTGTGTGTGTGTGTGTGTGTGTGTGTGTGGGTGGGGGGGTGCGTGCGTTTTTGTGTGCCTGCTCGTCTGTGTGCATGTGTACATGCATGCATTCGTGTTCGTGTGTGTGTGTTTTCACTCACCCACTCTCAAGACAAAGTCGTTGTACGACTGGTAGTTGATGGCATCCAGTACATCATACATCTCAACAGCAAAATCTGCCACTGTGCATAAGTGTGAGGAGGTGGACTTCTTAGCCTTGGAATCACAAGACAAGAGGAGAGAATTAAGTACAAAATGGAACTCACTCATTTCCTCCCCAGGTCACAAAAGCTGCACATTCTTATACAAGCTATGAAGGAAGTTATCTAATGCAGCTCATACCATAAGGATTTAAAATATTGCCGGCTCACAAACTGTGAAGTTTGCATAAAGTTTGGATTTAAGTCTCAAAATGACTGCTTTGTTTGTCCACCTTCGAGGATTTAATGTAAAGCCAGAAGAGTGTTTTATAAAAGGCAGACATGCTTACACCACAGTAACATTTAATCCTCTCTCTCTTTCTCTGTCTTTCTCTCTGTCTTTCTCTCTCTGTCTTTCTCTCTCTGTCTTTCTCTCTCTTCTTTCTCTCTCTGTCTCTCTCTTTCTGTCTCTCTCTGTCTCTCTCTCTCTCTCTTTCTCTCTCTGTCTCACTCTCTCTGTCTCACTCTCTCTCTCTCTCTATCTCTCTCTCTCTCTCTCTCTCTCTCTCTCTCTCTCTCTCTCTCTCTCTCTCTCTCTCTCTCTCTCTCTCTCTCTCTCTCTCTCTCTCTCTCTCTCTCTATCTCTCGCTCTCGCTCTCTCTCGCTCTCTCTCGCTCTCTCTTGCTCTCTCTGTCTTTCTCTCTCGCTCTCTCTGATTCAAATTCAAGCTGCTTTATTGGCATGAGAAACATTGTGTCAATATTGCCAAAGCAACAATGTATACAATATACATTGTAATAAAATTATAAACAATGACAAATAATAATATAGATTGGCAGTAAATAATAATACAAAATTAAATATAAAAATAGTAACAATAAAATGGTAACAGTCAATAGTAGAATGTAATGTAATAAATATAAAAATGGAAAATTAAACTATAACTAACTTATAACTAAATAACGGTCATCTTCACCATTACATCAGTACTACAACTACTATCATCATTACCACTACTACCACCACCACCATCACTAAACTGCTATCATTACCATTACCACCCATACCACTACTATTTGGAATGATAAACAACAATAATAATAGTAATAACAATAACAGTAATAACAATAACAGTAATAATAAGTAAGTTACTGCTTACTATGCAGATGTTATTATTCAGTGTCCCTCAGGCTATGGCAGGCAAATACATGTTTGGCTGCAAGAGGAGCCATTGCTCCTTCGCTCCTATTTTTAGTTTTTCCTCTGGGTTTAATAAGTTAACATTTTGAATAAATGTAGTCATTTCTGTGAATAATGAATCTCTTGGTGAGGAATATTTATCACAGTAAAGGAGAAAGTGCATCTCTGTTTCTACCTCCCCTGTCGTGCAGTGACCACATACACGCTCCTCTTTGGGTAGCCATGTCTTTTTATGTCTGCCGGTTTCTATTGCCAATCGGTGGTCACTCAGCCTGTACTTGGTAAGGATCTGTCTCTGCTTCGTATCTCTGACAGAGTAGAGATAATCAGCCAATTCATATTCTCTGTTTAGGGTCAGATAGCAATTTAGTTGGCTTTGGGATTTTGTTTCATTTTTCCAATGTTGTATATATGAGTCCTTTGATTGGTTCATGATTTTGTTTATTGGAATTCTTTCTTTTGAAGCAGTGCTGGTGTCAGCTTGGTTGGTTAGGTCCAACACCAGCTGACTGAGAGGGCTCGTTTCTGGGCGTGCTTTAAATTGCAGACTCGAATTTGGACTTGAATTTAGATGTAGCCAAAATTTTAATGATCTTTTCTGTATTTTCATTATTACTGGAAAGCGGCCCAATTCTGCCCTACATGCATTAGTTGGTGTATTTCTCTGGACTTGTAGGATTTTCCGACAGAATTCTGCATGTAGGGCTTCAATTGGATGTTTGTCCCACATTTTAAAGTCCAGTTTATTGAGTGGCCCCCAAACCTCACTTCCGTAAAGAGCTATTGGTAGGATTACACTGTCAAATGTTTTGGTCCAAATTCTAATTGGGATGTTGATTTTGAATCATTTCATTTTTATTGAATACAATGCTCTGCGGGCTTTGTCTTTGAGTGCATTCACTGCCCTATTAAAGTTTCCCGATGCAGATATGGTCAGACCAAGGTAGGTGTAATTTTTTGTGTGTTCAATTATGGTGTTGTTCAGGGTGAATTTATATTTGTGTTTCTGACATCTGTTTTGTTTTTGGAAAATCATGATTTTAGTTTTTGGGAAATTTACTGCCAGGGCCCAATTATGGCAATATTGCTCTAGAATATTAATGTTCTGTTGAAGACCTTCTTTGGTTGGTGATAGAAGTACCAAGTCATCAGCATATAGCAGGTATTTCACCTCTGTGTCAAATAGTGTGAGTCCTGGGGCTGGAGAATGGTCCAACATGTCTGCTAATTCATTGATATAAATGTTGAAAAGATTTGGACTCAAACTGCAGCCTTGTCTCACACCTCGACATTGTGAAAAGAATTCTGTTCTTTGGTTTTTGATTTTTATTGCACACTTGTTTTCTGTGTACATACATTTTATTAAGTCATACACCTTACCACCAAGCCCACTTTGGAGAATTTTGTAGAATAGCCCTGTCACGCCCTGGCCTTAGTTATCTTTGTTCTCTTTATTATTTTGGTTAGGTCAGGGTGTGACGAGGGTGGTTTGTGTGTTTTTGTCTCGTCTAGGGTGTTTGTACTGTCTAGGTTTTTTTTGTAGAGTTATGGGGTTGTGTTCATTATAGGTGTTTATGTAAGTCTATGGTTGCCTAGATTGGTTCTCAATTAGAGGAAGGTGTTTATCGTTGTCTCTGATTGGGAACCATATTTAGGCAGCCATGTTCTTTGGGTATTTTGTGGGTGATTGTTTCCTGTGTCAGTGTTTGTGCCACACGGGACTGTTACGGTTTGTTCACGTTTATTGTTTTGTATTGGTGTTCATAGTTCAGTTTTCTATATTAAAACATGGATACCTACCACGCTGCATATTGGTCCGATCCTTGTTACACCTCTTCAGATGAAGAAGAGGAAGACAGCCGTGACAAGCCCTTCGTGCCAAATAGAATCAAATGCTTTTTTAAAGTCAATAAAGCAAGCAAAGATTTTGCCCTCTTTTTTTTGGTGGACGTGTTTATTAATTAGTGTGTGTAAGGTGTATATATGGTCAGTAGTGCGATGGTTTGGGAGAAAGCCAATTTGACATTTAGTTAATACATTTTTTTCTTGAAGAAAGGTTTGAATTCTTGAATTCAAAATGCTACAGAAAACCTTTCCCAAGTTACTGTTTACACAAATTCCCCTGTAATTATTGGGGTCTGATTTGTCTCCACTTTTGTGGATAGGGGAGATGAGCCCCTGGTTCCAGACATCAGGGAAGCAGCCAGAAGTTAAAACCATGTTGAACAATTTAAGCACAGCATTTTGCAACTCAGGTGTGCTGTTTTTCAGCATTTCATTTCTGATGTTCCTTCTTTGATTTAATAGATTTGAGCTTTTCATTTAGTTCTTGTTGGGTTATTGGGTAATCTAATGGATTTTGGTTGTTTTTAATGACTGATTCAAGGATGTTCAATTTTTCTTTAATTTCTAATTGGTTCTGTTTTAAGTCTTTTTGTGGGATGTTTTTGTATAGATTATCAAAATAAGTTTTCCAAATTCCTACATCTTGTATGGCTAATTCTTGTGGCTTTGTTGTGCTTAAATTGTTCCACATGTCCCAGAACTGATTTTGGTCAATTGCGTTTTCAATTTCATCAAGTGTCTTGTTGGTATAATTCAGTTTCTTGCGTTTCAGTGTATGTTAATACTGTTTCAGAGTTTCAAAGTATTCATATCGTAGCTCTGGGTTGTTTTGCTGCTTATGTTTTTTGTTTGACATTTGTCTTAGGTGTTTTCTAATTGTTTTACATTCATTATCAAACCATTTGTCAGAAACATTTTGTTTTTTGTTTCTGATGTTGCATTTCTTTGGTTTTCTCAAATTTGCTTTCGATGCTGCTTTTTGGAATATGCAATTGATGTTTTGAGTAGCTGAATTGACACCATCTTTATTGTTTTGGTATTGTGAGTTATTGAAAAACTGTATAGAGTTCATCATTTCATTTGAGTTCAATGTTTCAATGAATCTCTCTGCACTGTTTGGAGCCCATCTGTACGATTGGTTTATGTTGTAGAGTTTATTGGGCAGTTTTTTTGAATGAATATTGCCGGTTAATTTCTTCAGAAACACGTTGATCTGACTGTGATCTGACAATGGTGTCTGTGGTCTGACAGTGAATGCACTAATGGAGGAGGGGTCAATGTCCGTGATGGCATAATCGACTACACTTGTCCCAAGAGCTGAGCAGTAAGTAAACTGACCTAAAGAGTCCCCTCTGATTCTACCATTAAGCATGTACAGGCCTAAGGCTCGACAGAGATGCACTAACTCCTTCCCATTTTTTTTCAGTGTTTGGTCAGGACTGTTTCTATTATTTATAATAGGGCTACTGTACAAGGAGGGGTGACCAAATATGTGGTGGTTACCTCCCGCATCAGTGTAGTCAGGCTCAGAACCTGTTCTTGCATTGAAATCTCCACAAAGAAGCACTTTACCCTCTGCCTGAAATGTAATGATTTCTGCATGGAGATTGTCAAAAAACTGATCATCATAATATGATCTCTCTCTCTCTCTCTCTCTCTCTCTCTCTCTCTCTCTCTCTCTCTCTCTCTCTCTCTCTCTCTCTCTCTCTCTCTCTCTCTCTCTCTCTCTCTCTCTCTCTCTCTCTCTCTCTCTCTCTCTCTCTCTCTCTCTCTCTCTCTCTCTCTCTCTCGATCTCTCTCGATCTCTCTCTCTCTCTTAATGTCTCTCTCCATCTGTCTTTCTCTCTGTGTCTCTATCTATCTCTCTCTCGATGTCTCTCTCTCTCTCGATGTCTCTCTCTCGATCTCTACCTCTCTCTCTCTCGATGTCTCTCTCGATGTCTCTCTCTCTCTCTCGATGTCTCTCTCTCTCTCTCGATGTCTCTCTCTCTGTCTATCTCTATCTCTCTCTCTCATATAGAATTTGGAAGGTGGAAACTTCACATCATGCAAAGAAATCAGTATCTGAGGACCCTTGGATTTGGGTCTCCAGAAGCGGTTTGTATTGAGGTCACACACACACACACACACACACACACACACACACACACACACACACACACACACACACACACACACACACACACACACACACACACACACACACACACACACACACACACACACACTGTATGGTATACTGTAGTCAAGTGTACCTTGGAGCCAGTGGTAGGTACCAGGCCTACTGCAGCCATGTATGTGCTGCCGATAGTTTTGATCTTCTCAATGTCCTTATAGCACTCTTTATCCATCAGCTACAGGCAGAGAAAGAGAGAAAGGTAATCATATATAGGTATACAGAGAGTTATTAGAGAGACGTGACCAGTAAGCATTAGAAATAACAAGCCAGGGTTGGGTTCATTCCAATTGAAGTCAGTCAATTCAGGAAGCGATTAGATTTTTTTTTTTAAACAGAAATGGACAAACTTTAGACATACATGGCTTCTCTTTTTCAAATCATTGAGAAGTCGTTAAAAATAGATGAAATGTTTTCAAGTATGGAATTGGAACTTTTGGAAAGTTTACTTCCTGAATTGACTGCCTTCAATTTCAAACTGACCCCAACCCTGTAATCAACTTTCAGCCAAACCAACCTCCTCCCCTCATGAATATCTTCCTCTCCCTGAAGAGAGCCATGAACTAACTGTATGATCACACCACCACTCTAATATCTGACCAGCTAATGCCAACACTGTCAGTACACATGGAACTAATGTCAACACTGTCAGTACACATGGAACTAATGTCAACACTGTCAGTACACATGGAACTAATGTCAACACTGTCAGTACACATGGAACTAATGTCAACACTGTCAGTACACATGGAACTAATGTCAACACTGTCAGTACACATGGAACTAATGTCAACACTGTCAGTACACATGGAACTAATGTCAACACTGTCAGTACACATGGAACAGTAGAACGTGAAAGTAGAGGAGATGTTGGTCCACATCCCAATTGGCACCCTATTCCCTATGCACTGCTTTTGACCAGGGTCCATAGGACTATAAAATAAATAAGGTGTCATAGGGCCCTGGTCTAAAGTAGTGCACTATATAGGGAATAGGGTGCCATTTGGGATGCCTCACCTCGTCAAAGTCTGCGATGATCTCGTTGAGCAGCCTGAGACACTCCACTCCCATGTTGTTGCCGTCCAGCTCAATGTAGAAGTCATTGAAATTAGCGATGGAGGCAAACAGCACTCCTACCTGACTATACGACTGGTAGTACAGGTCCTAACACAGATTCAGACAGGGAACCTAGCCGTTAGATAGGACTATTACACAGGTATTAACAGGTCCTGAAACAGTTTTTACAAAGGGTTAAAGGAAAAGTTCAGGATTTTACAACTTGACGTTAGATGGTTCATCACCCTGAAAGAACAGTTATTACAGAGTTAACAGTACCAATCCTAGATCAGATAGGCAGACAGGGAGATACACTCGTAATATACACAGGTCCTGGGACAGTTGTTACATGGTTATAACAGTACCGGTTGTAAAACAGGGAGGCAGATAGGTAGACACGAAACAAGACTTACATAGGGCTATTGCACAGGTATTAACAGGTCTTCAGACAGTTACAGAGGGTTAACAGTACATGTCATAGAACAGATACGAGGAACTAAAAGTTAGATAGGGCTAATACACAGATATGAGCAGGTCCTGAGACAGTTGTTACAGAGGGTTAACAGTACATGTCATAGAACAGATACGAGGAACTAAAAGTTAGATAGGGCTAATACACAGATATGAGCAGGTCCTGAGACAGTTGTTACAGAGGGTTAACAGTACATGTCCTAGAATAGAGGTAGACAGACAACCAGAGCTAGATAGGGCTATTACACTGGTACTGGGACAGTTGTTACAGGGGTGGCAGAACAGGTCCTACAGCGCCCTGGCATATTGGTACAGTGCATTGATGGACATAGGGATACATGGGATCGAGAGATGTAACCATTCTACAACATTCCAGGGTTTAAGGGTCACCGCTGTTCCCGGTATCCCTATGTCCATCAACACACTGTATCAATATGACAGGGCACTGCAGGACCTGTACTGTTAACCCTATGTAAAAACGATCCCCTCTCTCTCTCCCTTGCTCTAGGACCTGTTCTACCACCCCTGTAACAACTGTCCCAGGGTCATTTCCTGGTTCCACTGTTTACAAAAAAATCAGTGACGGGAATACACGTGTCCTGGTTGGGAAGTCTACAGGATGTTTGATTTAATCACTTCCTCTTCCTGAGAGGGGGGAGTGGGAGGGTCCTGGGAGAGGAACAGACATCATTAGAACGGATATTGATCAATCAGTAGACACAACGACAGAGAACCTGTCACATCACACCTTAACCAAACCGCAACCAGACCACAAACAAACATCAACCACAACCACAACCAAACCACAACCAAACCGCAACCAAACCACAAACAAACATCAACCACAACCAAACAACAATAAAATCTCAAACAAATATCAACCACAACCACAACCAAACCACAACCAAACCACAACCAAACCGCAACCAAACCACAACCACCATACAACCTTGGAGGTAAAAGAGTCAATTCTTAACATTTACTGTTCAAAAGCTCTCAGGCAACATCAAAACATGACCACGTCATGATGCGGTTAGATCACACTTCAACCCAAACATGACCTCAAAATGACCTGATCACACCAGCTACTCAAATGCACCACTACCCAAACATGACCGGGAGATGACCCAGCAGGGAACGGCAGGGACAGGGGGACGAATCACAGTGGGAACTGGGGGACAAGGCACAGGTGGGGCAGGGGGAACAGTGGGACGAGGCATAGGGGGAACAGGGGAACGAGGTGCAGTGGGAACGGGGGGGGCATGGTGTAAGGGGGACGGGGGAATAGGGGGACGAGATGCAGGGGGACAGGGGGACGGGGAGACAGGGAGAGAAGGGGACATGGAGCAAGTGGGACGGGGGTGAGACTCACCATGTTGCGGGGGTTGGACATGAGGAAGTGCTGTGCAACATGTGCAGGTAGGAGATTGAACAGGATCCTCTTGTTGTCCAGCTTCACCTTCTCCATGTCGCCTCTCTCCTCCTCTGCCTGCACAAAATACATGGAAACAAAAACAAGGTAGCCGTACATCACTATCACTGATGCAATACATGTATTAGTATAGTATGGCAACCTATTCCTTATATGGCTCTGTTCAAAAGTAGTGCACTACATAGGGATAGGGTACCATTTGGGTTTCAACCAACAAATAACCAACACACCTAGATACAGACAGAATGAAAGAGTGATAGTCCTTTAGTTTGTAGAGATATCCAAAAAGGGGGCTTGGTTTTCACTTGGAGCTCACAAAGTAGTCTATTTCAGCTGTAATAGCTTTTCCTCATCACTAGAGGGGGGTAATGACTCACAAACACTAATGACTCACACACACACACATATACGCACATACACGCACACACACACACAAACACTCACCTGAGTGGCCCACAGGTAGTCTAGGCGTAGTTTGAGGTCCAGTTGTCTACAGTGTAGAGCCAGAGCTACAGAAAACAACAGGAGACCCAGCACTGGATCATACCGCCGAGGGTGGAGCAAACCTCCCCTACACACACACACACACACACACACACACACACACACACACACACACACACACACACACACACACACACACACACACACACACACACACACACACACACACACACACACACACACACACACTGCATTAAAACATTACCAAACTTACCAACAAAGCATACCCTGCCCATATTGAACCACACTCCTCTCACCCCCTCACCCGAGCCCCCTTACCCCACGGCGATGCGGTACCCGCTGGTCTCCATGGCAACGGTGTAAAGGACCGAGAGAAGGAAGAGCAGGAGTATCTTAGGTAACGAGGAGACGCGGAGGTAAGGGATGACGGTGAGAGTTCCGGCCATGCAGGAGAGGAGAGCGTAAGAAACGTTCGGACACACCCCCTCTGCTACCGTACTGTTCATTGGCCCTGGCTCGCTCGGCGTGTCCATGGAAACAGTCTCCACGGAGCTGCTACTGGAGTTACCTCCCATAATCCAGACCCAGGGTAAACAGCTCACCTGGAGGAGGTAGGAAAAGGGTGAGGGGTAAAGGGGAAGGAGACAGGTTAAAAAGAGAGGGAGAGATTATGAGGGGAAAGGAGCTCTTGTATGTCAGTCTAATAGTGGAGCTAACCTGAGTTTTAAAGCAAGCCTTAGAGTTGCCAGATTTTAAACGTACATGATGACTTCTAAACACACACACTTACCACACAGGCTTGGGTGACAGAGTAGGTCAACAGGACTAGAAACACACAGAGCGCTGTTCGGATCTGAATGGTGAGACACCCTGGAAAACACTAAACCAAGGAGAGGGAGATGGAGAACGAGGAGTTGAAGTACCAGTTTATCTCAATGATAGTTTTATGCTTCTTGTCATTACTGGGGAGCGGAAAAGAGAACAGAGTCTGAAAACAGAATGAGTCTCTCTCTGCGAGAGGAAAAAAATGACTGGAGGGGGACGGGCAGTAAGTCCACTCCACAGACACTACACTACTATAGAGGAGGAGAGGGAGACTATTCCCTATTTCGTGCACTATTTTAAAGCAGGGCCTATAGGTATGACCCTGTGTTTTGTTGGTAACACTTTACTTGACACCCAGCATCATAACACATTATGACAGAGTCATAACCATGTCATAATGTGTCATAACAGCTGACATAACTTGTCATAATATGGCCATAACACTGTCATGACCAATATATTTACACCTGTTGTGACATATATTGCGTTATTTTATGGCTGGTTATGACACCTACAAATAAAATGTGCTTTTATGACCATCATAATCATATAAGCCAGATAGGCCTATTACGTACATGCCTTTAAATCAGTCATCAGTCAAAAAGAGGGTGTCTTGTCATGTTCCTGAAATCTGCTCCTGCATTCATCCCAGTCATCAGCAACTGGGGTAGGTGCATGTCTGACATCAGTGTGTGCTCAATTACAATGATAATGTAATATGGTCAATTTCATTTTTTATATATAACAAACATACTATTGATGCGTAGGCTATGGTGTAATGGAATGTTTTTCCTTATGTGGTAGGTTTTGTGGGTTTTGACACTTATGTAGATGTCATAACCAGCCATAAAATAATGGTCTAAATATATGTGTCATTACAGTGCTATGACCATATTATAACAGGTTATGACATGTTATGTCAGCTGTTCTGACATATTATTACATGGTTATGACCGTGTCATAACGTGGTATGACGCTGGGTGTCAATTAAAGGGTTACCAAATAGGTAGACTAGCACTAGGTAGGCAGACTTCCGTACCTGAACACTTGTGATGTAAAGATACATCACACAGACCACATGGAAGCACAAACACATCACCAGCAACAGCAGCACCAACAGTCCCCTAGAGAGAGAGAGAGAGAGAGAGAGAGAGAGAGAGAGAGAGAGAGAGAGAGAGAGAGAGAGAGAGAGAGAGAGAGAGAGAGAGAGAGAGAGAGAGAGAGAGAGAGAGAGAGAGAGAGAGAGAGAGAGATAGAGAGAGGGAGAGGGAGAGGGAGAGGGAGAGGGAGAGGGAGAGAGAGAGAGAGATATAGAGAGAGATAAGTACGTAGTGACTTATCAACTTCTCTAACGTCTTGTTACTTTCGAGACGTCTCTTTGTGTGTGTGTGCGTGTGTGTGTGTGTTTATGTTTGTTGTGTGTGTGTTTATGTGTGTGTGCAACAAGATATCAAGGTATTCAACGTTTGTCCGGGGGGGGGGGTAAACGTTGAGTTTTGACAGTTAAATTGAGTCATTAATTCTGATTGGTTAAGTTGAGATAGGGTTTTGATTGGTTAAGGTTTTGATAGGGTTAAAAGCCCAGCGTGCCACTGGGACTGAACCCTCAGAGCCGGAGCTCTAGCAAGCCGTGAGCCTACTAGTGTTGTCACGATACCAACATGTTGACTTCGATACCAATACCAGGTTTAGTATCATCATACTTGACACCAAAACTATATTCAAAACCAAAACAATACTCGATACCAAAACGATACCACGCCAAACAAAAGAAGCGTATTAGCTGAAGTCACAGAATAACTAAAGGAATTCTTTTTTTTTATACATAGAACATTGTAATAATGTGTTGATAACTGGTAGAACAACAAAAAAACAAATAGAATACCTTCTATTCTATAATCAATTTATTTTCTAAATGAAGAAAAAAAACATTAAATAACACAAAAATATCTTACATCTTACAGTTGTGTCAAGTTGGCTGGATGTCCTTTGGTGGTGGACCATTCTTGATACACACGGGAAATGGTTGAGCGTGACAAACCCAGCAGCGTTGCAGTTCTTGACACAAACTGGTGCGCCTGGCACATACTACCATACTGCGTTCAAATGAACTTAAATCTTTTGTCTTGCCTATAGTTCACATCTGCAGCCAGTTTTGCCAACAAGCTGCGGGCGTGGAGGTATGATGTTTTCGTTAGAAGAAGCCATGCTGTTTGCATTTTCTCTCTCCTCTCGCTTGCTTCTCAAAAGTGGCTTGCGTTGTGTCAGCTGCATGCACAAGCACATCCTGACTAGCTACTGCCCCCTTGAGAAGATCTACACAAACTACTAGACAGACTCGATCCTCTCAATGGGTATATGACATGAGAAACGTTTGACAGGAGTACCGAAAGCAACAAAACTTCTAGTACCGAATCGTTTTTTCATGTTCTAGTATTGAAAAAGTACCAACATTTTGGCATACATTGCAACAATAGAGCCTACTTGATGCTAATAGTGCTCACCGTTGCCCCTAGTGGTCGGTATTGAAGGCATCTCCTAACGCCCAAAACATCCAATACTGCTTTGGATCTGGTGTGTGTGTGTGTGTGTGTGTGTGTGTGTGTGTGTGTGTGTGTGTGTGTGTGTGTGTGTGTGTGTGTGTGTGTGTGTGTGTGTGTGTGTGTGTGTGTGTGTGTGTCTACGTGTGTGTGTGTGTCTACGTGCGTGTGTGTGCCTACGTGCGTGTGTGTGCCTACGTGCGTGTGTGTGCCTACGTGCATGTGTGCGAGCGCGTGAGCGTGTGTTTACGTACGTACTGTGGTATCATCAAAAGATAGATAAGGCCAAAGAGAGCAGCGAGGGCCAGAGAGACAATCACTGCACTGATGAAATTACCATCATACTCCTGGTTATACTGGAGAGAGAGAGAGAGAGAGAGAGAGAGAGATAGAAAGAGGGGTGAAGAGAGAGAGAGTAGTGATTACTGATATGTAATTAATTAAAGAAACATCTGAAACTGTTTTTCATCGATTCCAGAGTTGAGATTGATCTTTTAAATGTCAGGCAATCTACAGAGAGAGAGAGAAAGAGAGAGAACGAGAGAGCGAGAGAGAGAGAGAGAGAGAGAGGTGGGGCAAAAGATGAGTTGCAGTTAAACAAATGTAACAATTATGTAAACACTGTAGCCAAAGGACAGTCAGTCTATGTGGAACCATACTGACCCAAAGAACCCTTTGAGCCCTTTAATGGTTCTTTACAATTCAAAAATGTGTTATTTCCTTTAGTGATAAATTATTTAAAATGTAGGGGCTGCGGCTAATCAAAATATTTTGGGGTGTGGTTTGCTCACAGCTCTCTTTGCGCAACCATGAGTGATGTGTCATTTCAGTTAGTGTAATATGGCTATTAAACTGATATTAAATCCCTGCATGGTTCTACAAAGAATCTTTGAAATTGAAAAATATTCTTTGTAGAACCATTCTCCATAAAGGTTCTATAAAGAACCTTTAAGTGCCTTCAGAAAGTATTCACACCGCTTGACCTTTTCCACATTTTGTTGTATTACAGCCTGAATTTAAAAATGGATAAAATTTAGATTCTGTGTCCCTGATCTACACACAATACCCCATAATGTCTAAGTAGAAATATGTTATTAGAAATGTTTATAAACTAATAAAGAATGAAAAGCTGAAATGTGTTGAGGCAATAAGTACTCAACCCTTTTGTTATGGCAAGCCTAAATAAGTTCAGGAGTAAAATCATGTTTAACAAGTCACGTAAGTTGCATGGACTCACTGTGTGCAAGAATGGTGTTTCACATGATTTTTAAATGACTACCCCATTTCTCTACCCCACACATACAATTATCTGTAAGGTCACTCAGTCGAGCAGTGAATTTCAAGCCCAAATTCAACCATAAAGACCAGGGAGGTTTTCCAATGGTTCGCAAAGAAGGGCACCTATTAGTAGATTGGTAAATATATAAAAAACACATTGAATATCCCTTCGAGCAAGGTGAAGTTACTAATTACACTTTGGATGGTGAATCAATGCACCCAGTCACTACAAAGACACAGGCGCTCTTCCTAACTCAGTTGCCGGAGAGGAAGGAATTGTTATTTTAAAACAGTTACAGAGTTTAACGGCTGTGATAGAAGATAACTGAGGATGGCTCAACAACATTGTAGTTACTCCACAATACTAACAGACATGACAGAGTGAAAAGAAGGAAGCCTGTACAGAATAAAAAATATTCCAAAACATGCATCTGTTGCACCTGTTTGCAATAAGGCAGTAAAGTAATAAGAAATTAACTTTTTGTCCTGAATACAAAGCATTATGTTTGGGGCAATCCAACACAACACATCAGTACCACTCTTTATATTTGGTGGTGGCTGCATCATGTTATGGGTGTGTTTGTCATCGGCAAGGACTAGGGAGTTTATTTTTTTAATTTTTTTATGGAATCGAGCTAAGCACAGACAAAATCCTAGAGGAAAACCTGGTTCAGTCTGCTTTCCAACGGACACTGGGAGACAATCACCTTTCAGCATTGCAATTACCTTAAAACACAAGGCCATATATGCATTGGTTCTTCCTGTAAAAGTTGTGTCTTACTGCAGCACACCTTGCAGGCTGCCGCAGAATTCTATGGCACGTTATTTAAGTGTCAGTCATTGTTGCCATTAATGCTAGTTATTGCTAGCTTGACCATTTGACAGTCTTTAATATTGGCTGTACTAGAGAATGTAAAACCTTTTCTGTAAGAACATAGTATATGGGATTGATTTTAAGAAATGTAGCTTAATTAATTTGATTAATATTATGGTGTTTCTATTCCAAGAAAAACGAAAAAGGAAACCCTCAACAAATATGGCGCTGTACAACGTGACCGGTCGGGAGAAGGCTACAGTACTAAAAGCAAAATAATCCTAACATTTCCACACCCTAATTGTAGTCTAACCAATACCCAAACGGAGATTCAGTGAAAATAAAAATCTCATTGATTTATCAAGACCAGTCCCCATGCTTGTCTCAGAGCAGCGCGATACGGTGAAATAGTTGACCACACGCGGATAGGCTATTGCTTAAAATCCTATTGCTTCTATCTTCAACGTGCTTTAAATGCCACAATGTCAAAAATAATTGAACAAACACAATTCTTAAAACTCTGAGAAGGGTAATAGGAGGTGATCTGCACTGCATATTAAACTGTATTGCTATATTCCACGTGTTACTGTGTGTGTTTCGATCCTCTCTCTCCCTCGCACACGCACTTGCAGTCTTGACCTCTGAATGCTGGGCTATGAAAAGCCAACTGGCATGTACTCCTAAAGTGCTGACCGGTTGCACCCTCTATAACCGCTGTTTATATTATTTGACCCTGCTGGTCATCAATGAATGTTTGAACTGCTTGAAAAATGATCTAGCCTTTATGGCCATGTACTCTTATAAACTCCAACCAGTTCGGTTTTAAGTAAACTTTTGTATGACTGACGCCTTTAGTGAGAGGTCTAACGCTTTAATATTTAATAATTTATGCCCGCCGAAATCACATTCATTATATAAATAGGTCCTTGTGCACCTTGATATTGGGGGTGCGCCATGCGGCCGTGCCTAACGGGGAAAGGGGGTACGCCATGCGGCCGTGCCTAACGGGGAAAGGGGGTGCGCCATGCGGCCGTGCCTAACGGGGAAAGGTGCATGGAACCGGTCGGGCGCAGCCCAGGCCTCATGGAGATGCGGGGATCCGAGCTCGGGCGAGAGCCAAAGCCACCCTACCATCCCTCCCGGCCCAGAACCCGCACCAGGGGAAGGGAGAAGTGGAGGGAGTGGGCCCCCTACCCTACCCAGTCCTCAGAGGGTCACAGATACACCTACCGTTTACCCGTGCTTCATTGGTCTGTTTCGCTTTATGGCCCTCCGATCTGCACTTGTTAGATGGCCCTCCGACCTGCAACCGTTTTCTACGGGTATATAAACTCAGCAAAAAAATAAACATCCTCTCACTGTCAACTGTGTTTATTTTCAGCAAACTTAACATATGTAAATATTTGTATGAACATAACAAGATTCAACAACTGAGACATAAACTGAACAAATTCCACAGACATGTGGAAATGGAATAATGTGTAATGTGTCCCTGAACAAAGGGGGGCCTTACAACAGGCCTACAAGCCCTCAGTCCAGCCTCTCTCAGCCTATTGTGGACAGTCTGAGCACTGATGGAGGGATTGTGCGTTCCTGGTGTAACTCGGACAGTTGTTGTTGCCATCCTGTACCTGTCCCGCAGGTGTGATGTTCGGATGTACCGATCCTGTGCTGGTGTTGTTACACGTGGTCTGCCACTGCGAGAATGATCAGCTGTCCGTCCTGTCTCCCTGTAGCGCTGTCTTAGGCATCTCACAGTACGGACATTGCAATAGTCCTCATGCCTCCTTGCACGTTCATGCAGATGAGCAGCGACCCTGGGCATCTTTCTTTTGCTGTTTTTCAGAGTCAGTAGAAAGGCCTCTTTACTGTCCTAAGTTGTCATAACTGTGACCTTAATTGCCTACCGTCTGTAAGCTGTTAGTGTTCTAACAACCGTTCGACAGGTGCAAGTTCATTAATTGTTTATGGTTCATTGAACAAGCATGGGAAACAGTGTTTAAGCCCTTTACAATGAAGATCTGTGAAGTTATTTGGATTTTTACTAATTATCTTTGAAAGACAAGGTCCTGCGTTCCCTTTCTTGCAGTGTATCTTATTGCCCGTTTTACTGTCGTCCTGGGCTTATAGATCGAGTCAATCCTTCATCAGATGAACCGCAACATGTCGGCTAAAGCGATTTCCTTCCTGAATGCCATTGAATGTGTTTAATATTGTGATAGCAAAATACACCAACTGGTAGGCTAATCACACTGTCATGACGTTGGCCTGGGGGTAGGTTTATGACAGTCATAAATACCTCTTCCCCCCCCTTTCCTCTCCCTACTCTACTGATGTGAAATTAGAAAGCTCCTTTGGTTAACATAGAGATTCTGGGAACATCAGAAGTTGGGGGGAAATGAACTATATTCTGGTAATCCGACCAAGTGAACATATGCGGTGGTACTTAAGGTATATTATGTCAGTTCGGTTGTCATCTGGCACATTCTCATCAATGATAGAATGACATAAACTCTACTGTGGAAAGTCTGCACATCAGAGGTATCGGATTCATATGGAATTGTTGTTTAATTCAAATGTTTGAATATTAAATTATTTGTGAAGAGATTAAATGTAATTTTAGCTTCCAAATGAGAGATTTGGGTTTTCATAAGTTTAGGGCTCTGCTCAACCAGTGGCCCGCCCCTGTGAAGAGACATGGGTTATAAACTTTTCAGACACACCCTTCTCCCTCCACTATATAAGCCATTGACGAAAATTTTACTATCTGTTCCGAGGATGTGAGGACGACGGTCCTATGTCAGAATGGTTCAGATAACATGTCAGCTGTTCCGAGGATGTGAGGACGACGGTCCTATGTCAGAATGGTTCAGATAACATGTCAGCTGTTCCGAGGATGTGAGGACGACGGTCCTATGTCAGAATGGTTCAGATAACATGTCAGCTGTTCCGAGGATGTGAGGACGACGGTCCTATGTCAGAATGGTTCAGATAACATGTCAGCTGTTCCGAGGATGTGAGGACGACGGTCCTATGTCAGAATGGTTCAGATAACATGTCAGCTGTTCCGAGGATGTGAGGACGATGGTCCTATGTCAGAATAGTTCAGATAACATGTCAGCTGTTCCGAGGATGTGAGGACGACGGTCCTATGTCAGAATGGTTCAGATAACATGTCAGCTGTTCCGAGGATGTGAGGACGACGGTCCTATGTCAGAATGGTTCAGATAACATGTCAGCTGTTCCGAGGATGTGAGGACGACGGTCCTATGTCAGAATGGTTCAGATAACATGTCAGCTGTTCCGAGGATGTGAGGACGATGGTCCTATGTCAGAATGGTTCAGATAACATGTCAGCTGTTCCGAGGATGTGAGGACGACGGTCCTATGTCAGAATGGTTCAGATAACATGTCAGCTGTTCCGAGGATGTGAGGACGACGGTCCTATGTCAGAATAGTTCAGATAACATGTCAGCTGTTCCGAGGATGTGAGGACGATGGTCCTATGTCAGAATGGTTCAGATAACATGTCAGCTGTTCCGAGGATGTGAGGACGATGGTCCTATGTCAGAATGGTTCAGATACCATGTCAACTGTTCCGAGGATGTGAGGACGACGGTCCTATGTCAGAATGGTTCAGATAATAACTACAGAACTAAGCCAACCTCAGCATGAGCTTTGGTTGCGACTGGTATTAACTTTGAACTCGTATTCACTACAGAAGTGATACCTCCTAGCCGTTGAGTTAGCAACAGCTGCTGCAAACGCAGGTTAGGAAGGACAGACAGAGTATCCCGTCTACTACACAACGACGTTACTACAACGTATCCAATTTACCAGCAGAGACATTCTTCAAAGGACAAAGGACTCGGTTGGGCAACACGGCCTTCCATCTATCACCAACCTACTGAAGCGCCGCTCAGAGTAAATATTTATTGCATTTTCCTTTTCCAAATGGGCAGTAATTTAGAATGCATAAGATATATATTTACGATAGCACAGCTTCGCCCTTTGTTCCTCAGTCTTCCCGCTCTTTCACTCAAACCCAGCCCTTTTTCTTTTGTGTAACAAGCTGTAATATCTGTTCCTCCCGTTAGGGACGTTTTCCTTTATGACATCATTTGTAATCAAGGTATGATCTATTCTGTGTATATGTAATTCTGTGTGATTTAGTTAGGTATTTAGTAAATAAATAATTAAACCCAATTTTGTATTGCTGATTCAACTTGTTAGCCAGGGTTCGTGAAGATAACCAAGAATTTACAACCTTCAGATGAGACTGAAATATGGTGACGATTAATATTGACTGCTATTGATGTAAAATACTATTAGGTCTTTAAGAGTTTATTCGGAAGATAACAGCTCTATAAATATTATTTTGTGGTGCCCCTCCTCTCTAGTTAATCACATTTACATGATTAGCTCAATCAGGTAATATTAATTACGGAGAAAGTATTTTATAGAATAGCATGTCATAACACTTAATCCGGCATAGCCAAAGACACGACAACACAATATTACAAAATGGTAAGAGAACTGGTGAAGAAAGTTATCTCTCTACATACGCATTTCTTTACCGGAATATCTAAATGAAAATTCTGGCAGATCCATAAAATGTCCTTGTACAGTAGTAGATCTAAGTAAATTAGAGGATTCTAAATTAATATCTAAGGGGCTTTTATACAATTATATATTATAATGCAGGGTGAATTAAAAAAATCTGTTTTAAAATGTACATGTTTATTAAGTAGTCTTGCTTGTCTCAGAGCAGCGCGAAACGGTGCTAAAATAGTTGACCACACGGGGGGAGGCTATTGCTTGTTGGGGGGGATTTTCACACCTACAGTAGCCGGGCTATTAAACTAATCGTTGGATAACAGACCGGCTCTCGGAACTCATTAACACACACACACACACACACACACACACACACACACACACACACACACACACACACACACACACACACACACACACACACACACACACACACACACACACACACACACACACACACACACACACACACACACACACACACACACACACACACACACACACACACACACACACACACACACACACACACAAATTCAATTTCCAGTGAGACTATTCAAGCCATCGACTCACTGAAGAATGAAGATGATGGGCGATCGGCAAATGCAGTCTGGAATCTGGCATCACAGCACAACATCAACATCGCTCTAATCACAGTTAGATCAGGGACTGTAGTGATGCCTCTTGCACTGAGATGCAGTGCCTTAGACTACTGCGCCACTCGAGAGCCATAACCAATATGACCAATATACAGTATATATATTATATTTTTCAGAACATTAACCATGTGTGTTCTCTTGTTTTGTACTGTTTTGTAGTTTCGAACCAATGATTTACCAAGATGACATTGAATGTTCCTGAGTGGCCTAGTAACAGTTTTGACTTAAAAATCGTCTTGAAAATCCAGGGCAAGACTTGAAAATGGCTGTCTAGCAATGAACAACAACCAACTTGACAGAGCTTGAAGAATAAATAAAAAAATAACGTGCAAATATTGTACAATCCAGGTGTGCAAAGCTCTTAGAGACTTACCCAGAAATTCTTTCATTTTCCATAAATGTGATACATCTTTGGAAATGTTCTTCCACTTTGACATTACAGAGTATTTTGTGTACATTGACTAAAAATTACAATTAAATCCATTTTAATCCGACTTTGTAACACAACAAAATGTGGAAAAAGTCAAGGGGCGTGAATACTTTCTGAAGGCACTGTAGCCCCCAAAAGGGTTGTAATCATAGCGGAACCCAGAACCGTTTTTTAATGGTTCTTTATAGAACCTTAAGGTTCTGTATAGCACCATACAGGGTCCATTTAGAAGCTTATGAGCATGGTTGTTTATAGTACATTCAAGAAAAGGTTCCATATAGCACCAAAAAGGGTTCCGCTATGGTTACAAGCCAAAGAACCCTTATTTGGCAACATATAGAACCATTTGTTTTTAGTGTGTACCGTCAAAAAAATTGTCATCAGATTAGATACTTTTGAAAAACTAGATGACCTCTAGATGATTACTTCTTGGATCACTTTTAGAAAGAATGTTTGTGAAAAAATACATTACAACACCTTTCTGTTTTCTCAATGACATTCAATTCAGCATTGAAAAAAGATTGTTTAAGTTTGTTCCACCTGAGCGAGTATGACCACAAGTCAGAGACCACTATGGTGACACAGCAAATGCGTTTAATAGAGTATCCTTGTCTTCTTCTTCTCTTTGTCTGCCTGTTAATGGGAAAGTAATCAAAAAGTAACTTAAAGTAATCCGATAGCATTACTGAGTTTGGGTCATCCAAAAGTTAAGTTACTGACTGCAGTTTTGGACCGGTAACTAGTAACTGTAACGGATTACATTTAGAAAGTAACCTACCCAACCCTGCACACACATACTCACACAGACACACACGCAACACACGCAGGCACACACACAAACATACACACATACACACACACATACATATAGACACAATCACAGTTCTTCTCTTCTCTGCGTCTTTGTGTCAGACTCCCACTCACACGAAGGAGAAAGTCATCCGACGGGCGCATGTGGCTCAGAGGCTCCCAAATCATTAGCAGTACCCCCTTCTGAGAGTGTGGGTGGATCACTTTAAATTCCACAACCAAAGATGACAGGCGTGGGAGAGAGAGAGGAGAAGGGAAGGGGGGAGAGAAAGAGAGAAGAGAGAGAAAGAGAGAGAGAGGAGAGGAGAGGGCAAAGGGAAGAGAAAAATAAAGAGTAAGAGAGAGGAGAGAGAGAGAGAAAGAGAGAATGAGAGGAGAGAGTGAGAGAGTAGAATGGAAAAGGAAGAGAAAAATAAAGAGTAAGAGAGAGGAGAGAGAGAAAGAGAGAAAGAGAGAAAGAGAGAAAGAGAGAAAGAGCGAAAGAGAGAGAAGATGAAGGGAGTCACGAAGCATTCCCCTTCTTTGCCACCCACACACTGAGAAAGAAAGACAGTGAGAAGGCAAATTTTTACTGTGTGTGTGTGTGTGTGTGTGTGTGTGTGTGTGTGTGTGTGTGTGTGTGTGTGTGTGTGTGTGTGTGTGTGTGTGTGTGTGTGTGTGTGTGCTTGCGTGCGTGCGTGTGTGTGTGTACTCTACATACCCTGCGCTCCCTGTCTGTGTTCCTGTAGGTGAGTGTGATGAAGTTGAGGTCGGTGGTCTGTGAGTCTGTCTGACGAGCCTCGATTAGCCGGCCAATGTAGCGGTTAACCCGTGTACCAGGCGGGTGCTGCACAGAGCCTGAGAACGACGTCCGGCTACGCACCTTCTCCGATGCCGTCCGCAACGCACGCCTCTGTCAGGGACACGGGACAGAGAACAATGTGTTAATATTAGGACAGCATCAGAGTCACAAGGACTTGATCCCCAACCACAGGAGAACCTGGAAGTGGCCGTTCCACCTTTATACAAATGTTAATTCCAAGGTTATATGAGTTCTTATACTGTTGGTCCTACAGCTTATATAGTTTGGTCGCAAACAGTTATTGGAATAAATAATGAATCATGGCATATAGGAAACATACACTCAGTGTGCAGTTTATTAGGTATACCCATATAGTACCGGGTCGGATCCCCCTTTCCCCCCAGAACAGCTTGAAGGAAAACATTCCCCACACCATTGACACCAGACAGGATGGGTCCATGGACTTAAGACAAATTCTGACTCTGCCATCAGCATGACGCAACAGGAACCGGGATTCGTCGGACCAGGCAATGTTTTTCCACTCCTCAATTGTCCAGTGTCGGTGATTGCGTGCCCACTGGAGCCACTAATAAACTGGCCACTGAGTGTATACCAACTGTATTGGGAAGAATAACGTTCCCTTCAATTGATAATGCCCTCGTTAGTGTATCAAACGGTGAGACTGTGGGTGTATCAAACGGAAAACCGTGCCAATACATCCTCCAAACATCGGCTTCGAGGGCATTATCACTTAATTATCACTATTATACAACGGGTTAACAACATATTCAAATATTTTAATAAAAAATAGATATTTTGATGAATTTATTCATACCATTTCATCCTTCCACAAGATATAGTCCCGACACAACTCTAGGGTTGCTACCCAAGCCGAATGGTCATTCGTTCTATCGGTTCGGTTGCCAGAGATGCGACCCAGTCATTAAGTCGTTTGTTCTAAATGTTCTATTGCCATACTACTGGCTGGCAATGTTCTTATGCCTTGCTTGCTAGCAAGCCAACTACGGCTAACTTAAAGTCACGTCAAACAGGGCAGCCAGAATAACAACAAATTAGCCGCATTTGCATTTGTTTAAGCTGTTTTGTAGTGACATTTATTAACGCCCATAACAATGAGCTAATGATGCGCAATATCACCTGGTATAGAAAATGTGCTCTCTCATCGGGACACTGTTGTTCAGAGGAGCTAGCCAACAACACAGCTAACACAGCACCAACACAGCACAAACACAGCTAACACAGCACCAACACAGCTAACACAGCACCAACACAGCTAACACAGCACCAACACAGCTAACACAACACCAACACAGCTAACACAACATCAACACAGCTAACACAGCACCAACACAGCTAACACAGCACCAACACAGCTAACACAACATCAACACAGCACCAACACGGCTAACACAACACCAACACAGCTCACACAGCACCAACACAGCTAACACAACACCAACACAGCTAACACAACACCAACACAGCTAACACAACACCAACACAGCTAACACAGCACCAACACAGCTAACACAACACCAACACAGCTAACACAGCACCAACACAGCTAACACAACACCAACACAGCTAACACAACACCAACACAGCTAACACAGCACCAACACAGCTAACACGACACCAACACAGCTAACATGACACCAACACAGCTAACACAACACCAACACAGCTAACACAGCACCAACACAGCTAACACAACACCAACACAGCTAACACAACACCAACACAGCACCAACACAGCTAACACAGCACCAACAGAGCTAACACAACACCAACACAGCTAACACAGCACCAACACAGCTAACACAGCACCAACACAGCTAACACAACACCAACACAGCTAACACAACACCAACACAGCTAACACAACACCAACACAGCTAACACAACACCAACACAGCCAACACAACAACACAGCTAACACTACACCAACACAGCTAACACAACACCAACACAGCTAACACGTCACCAACACAGCTAACACGTCACCAACACAGCTAACACAGCACCAACACAGCTAACACAGCACCAACACAGCTAACACAGCACCAACACAGCTAACACAACATCAACACAGCTAACACAACATCAACACAGCTAACACAGCACCAACACAGCTAACACAACACCAACACGGCTAACACAACACCAACACAGCTAACACAGCACCAACACAGCTAACACAACACCAACACAGCTAACACAGCACCAACACAGCTAACACAACACCAACACAGCTAACACAACATCAACACAGCACCAACACAGCTAACACAACACCAACACAGCTCACACAGCACCAACACAGCTAACACAACACCAACACAGCTAACACAACATCACCACAGCTAACAAAGCACCAACACAGCTAACACAACACCAACACAGATAACACAGCACCAACACAGCTAACACAACACCAACACAGCTAACACAACACCAACACAGCTAACACAGCACCAACACAGCTAACACAACACCAACACAGCTAACACAGCACCAACACAGCTAACACAACACCAACACAGCTAACACAACACCAACACAGCTAACACAACACCAACACAGCTAACACAGCACCAACACAGCTAACACGACACCAACACAGCTAACACGACACCAACACAGCTAACACAACACCAACACAGCTAACACAGCACCAACACAGCTAACACAGCACCAACACAGCTAACACAACACCAACACAGCACCAACACAGCTAACACAGCACCAACAGAGCTAACACAACACCAACACAGCTAACACAGCACCAACACAGCTAACACAGCACCAACACAGCTAACACAACACCAACACAGCTAACACAACACCAACACAGCTAACACAACACCAACACAGCTAACACAACACCAACACAGCTAACACGTCACCAACACAGCTAACACGTCACCAACACAGCTAACACGTCACCAACACAGCTAACACAACACCAACACTGCTAACACAACACCAACACAGCTAACACGTCACCAACACAGCTAACATGTCACCAACACAGCTAACACGTCACCAACACAGCTAACACAACACCAACACAGCTAACACAACACCAACACAGCTAACACAACACCAACACAGCTAACACAACACCAACACGGCTAACACAACACCAACACAGCTAACACAGCACCAACACGGCTAACACAACACCAACACGGCTAACACAACACCAACACAGCTAACACAATCACTTCAAACTGAAGCTGGAAAGACCGCAAACTAGCTGCATTTCGTTTCGTTTGACCTGTTTTCTATTGACGTTTCTTTGTATATGTTCTTAAAAATGATTATTTTGACTGGCTGAGAAAAGCTGTCTGCCTGTCTGTCTCATGCCGACTCCTGACCCCTACACGTACATTATTATGGAGATCAAATTTAAATATTGAAACAACTTTGCAAATATCAGAGAGACAGACCACAAGTTTTATACAGCTCTCCGCTATTGAAAACCAATTGCTAATCTAAAAGAAATGGGAGATAATGTCTAGATGCGTTTTACAATGGAGATCAAATGTATAAATTGTCTGGCTGGGCTGATGAGACAGTGGATTACGCAGTGAGATGGAACAGAGCTTTAGCCGGTGGTAACTTGTGGAATAGACACCGGCTGGTTTTAACCAATCAGCGTCCATGATTAGACCCACCCGTTGTACAATGTAATATTATTGGGTGTCATAATGCTAGCATTAGCAATGAATTCTACAATGTAATACTGTTGGGTGTCATAACGCTAGCATTAGCAGTGAGCTAGACAAAGCCCTGACAGTTATTAGAAGATTACACAGTTACAGGGCTATTCCTGACAGAGAAATGATGCCTCCACACACACACCAATCATAACACACTGAGTCATCACTGAGTCACAGTTTTCAACACACACCCACCCTATAATATAGCGGTTTGTTTTGGTGTTAGAGTTAGCAATGATATCTGTTGCCTTGGTTTTAACCAAGTTTCTGTAACTTACTCTGTGGATGAGTGTGTTGGCACAGGGAGGTTTATAGGAGTGATACAGATTAGCGTGTGTGTGTGTGTGTGTGTGTGTGTGTTCAGGATTAGGAAACCGAGCAGGATTTCACAGCTGGACATAAAAACCCGTTAAAAGGTTTTTAGCACTCAGACATATTATTTCCCAGAAATACGAATACACACACACACAACACCCACACACTAACAGCAACACACACACCTTGTCATCGTCGTCGCAGGTCATGACGTTAGAGAAGGGGATCTCCGCCTTGAACATCTTCCTACAGTGCATGAGCTGAACAAGCAGGTAGCACACTGTCTTAAACTTCATCTTCTTGGCTGGCTTGATATCCGACAGGATCAACCCTGGGAAGATCTGAGGAGAGAAGGGAGAGAGAGGGAGAGGGGGAGAGAGGGGCAATAGAGGGAGCAGGTGGAGAGAAAGGGAGTGGGAGAGAGGGGATGGGGAAGAGAGGGAAAGGGAGAGGGAGGTAGGAAAGAGGGGGAGGGAGGGAGGGAGTGGGGGAGGGAGAGAGGGGAGAGGGGGAAAGCAGGGGGAAAGAGAGGTGGTTAAGTACTAGAGAAAGATCTTCAGCCTTTATAATAGAAACTCTATAAAAGAGCCTATTAACTGGTAGTGTTATGTGATAGAGTCTAATAACTGGTAGTGTTATGTGATAGAGTCTAATAACTGGTAGTGTTATGTGATAGAGTCTAATAACTGGTAGTGTTATGTGATAGAGTCTAATAACTGGTAGTGTTATGTGATAGAGTCTAATAACTGGTAGTGTTATGTGATAGAGTCTATTAACTGGTAGTGTTATGTGATAGAGTCTAATAACTGGTAGTGTTATGTGATAGAGTCTATTAACTGGTAGTGTTATGTGATAGAGTCTAATAACTGGTAGTGTTATGTGATAGAGTCTAATAACTGGTAGTGTTATGTGATAGAGTCTATTAACTGGTATTGTTATGTGATAGAGTCTATTAACTGGTAGTGTTATGTGATAGAGTCTAATAACTGGTAGTGTTATGTGATAGAGTCTAATAACTGGTAGTGTTATGTGATAGAGTCTATTAACTGGTAGTGTTATGTGATAGAGTCTAATAACTGGTAGTGTTATGTGATAGAGTCTAATAACTGGTAGTGTTATGTGATAGAGTCTAATAACTGGATGATTCACCTGTATAATCTATGTGTATGATCCACATGTATGATCCACATGTATGATCTATGTGTGTGATCCACATGTATGATCCACATGTATGATCTATGTGTGTGATCCACATGTATGATCCACATGTATGATCTATGTGTATGATCCACATGTATAGAGCATTACTGGGACTAGGAGACACTGACCCACAGCTTAATAGGATAAATGACCTCATAGGATAAATAATTCAGTGGAATCATCATGCGTGAACTCCGGAGTTGAATCATCCGCTGTCTAGAGTAGATTACACAGAATGGTGCAAAGGAAGTTGAAGTTGACTGATCTGGGCAACCCATAACCAAATCACACATGAGGGGTAACCAGCCACTGCATTAGGTTCTGAGTGGAGCACAGGAGATGTTGGACTAGTGTAGGTGGCAGGACCAGGATATGGACCCTGGTGCACTATAAAGGGAATAGGGTGCCATTTTGGATGAAAACAGTATGAGTCACTGTGTACCTTAAGTCTGTTGGAGGGTACAATGTAAGATTGTTGTGGTTGTGTGTTTGTGTATATACGGTTATTGGAATGTGTGTGTGTATGTGTAACGGATGTGAAATGGCTAGCTAGTTAGCGGGTACGCGCTAGTAGCGTTTCAATCAGTTACGTCACTTGCTCTGAAACCTAGAAGTAGTGTTGCCCCTTGCTCTGTAAGAGCCACGGCTTTTGTGGAGCGATGGGTAACGATGCTTCGTGGGTGTCAGTTGTTGATGTGTGCAGAGGGTCCCTGGTTCGCGCCCGTGTCGGGGCGAGGGGACGGTTTAAAGTTATACTGTTACATACAGTGGGGCAAAAAAGTATTTAGTCAGCCACCAATTGTGCAAGTTCTCCCACTTAAAAAGCTTCAACTGTGACAGACAAAATGGAGAAAAAAAATCCAGAAAATCACATTGTAGGATTTTTAATGAATTTATTTGCAAATTATGGTGGAAAATAAGTATTTGGTCAATAACAAACAAGCAAGATTTCTGGCTCTCACAGACCTGTAACTTCTTCTTTAAGAGGCTCCTCTGTCCTCCACTCGTTACCTGTATTAATGGCACCTGTTTGAACTTGTTATCAGTATAAAAGACACCTGTCCACAACCTCAAACAGTCACACTCCAAACTCCACTATGGCCAAGACCAAAGAGCTGTCAAAAGACACCAGAAACAAAATTGTAGACCTACACCAGGCTGGGAAGACTGAATCTGCAATAGGTAAGCAGCTTGGTTTGAAGAAATCAACTGTGGGAGCACTTATTAGGAAATGGAAGACATACAAGACCACTGATAATCTCCCTCGATCTGGGGCTCCACGCAAGATCTCACCCCGTGGGGTCAAAATGATCACAAGAACGGTGAGCAAAAATCCCAGAACCACACGGGGGGACCTAGTGAATGACCTGCAGAGAGCTGGGACCAAAGTAACAAAGCCTACCATCAGTAACACACTACGCCGCCAGGGACTCAAATCCTGCAGTGCCAGATGTGTCCCCCTGCTTAAGCCAGTACATGTCCAGACCCGTCTGAAGTTTGCTAGAGAGCATTTGGATGATCCAGAAGAAGATTGGGAGAATGTCATATGGTCAGATGAAACCAAAATATAACCTTTTTGGTAAAAACTCAACTCGTCGTGTTTGGAGGACAAAGAATGCTGAGTTGCATCCAAAGAACACCATACCTACTGTGAAGCATGGGGGTGGAAACATCATGCTTTGGGGCTGTTTTTCTGCAAAGGGACCAGGACGACTGATCCGTGTAAAGGAAAGAATGAATGGGGCCATGTATCGTGAGATTTTGAGTGAAAACCTCCTTCCATCAGCAAGGGCATTGAAGATGAAACGTGGCTGGGTCTTTCAGCATGACAATGATCCCAAACACACCGCCCGGGAAATGAAGGAGTGGCTTCGTAAGAAGCATTTCAAGGTCCTGGAGTGGCCTAGCCAGTCTCCAGATCTCAACCCCATAGAAAATCTTTGGAGGGAGTTGAAAGTCCGTGTTGCCCAGCAACAGCCCCAAAACATCACTGCTCTAGAGGACATCTGCATGGAGGAATGGGCCAAAATACCAGCAACAGTGTGTGAAAACGTTGTGAAGACTTACAGAAAACGTTTGACCTCTGTCATTGCCAACAAAGGGTATATAACAAAGTATTGAGATAAACTTTTGTTATTGACCAAATACTTATTTTCCACCATAATTTGCAAATAAATTCATAACAAATCCTACAATGTGATTTTCAGGATTTTTTTTCCTCATTTTGTCTGTCATAGTTGAAGTGTACCTATGATGAAAATTACAGGCCTCTCTCATCTTTTTAAGTGGGAGAACTTGCACAATTGGTGGCTGACTAAATACTTTTTTGCCCCACTGTATGTGTGTGTGTGGTTGTGTACCTTTCGCCTGTGGGAGGGTACTATGAAGAAGGTCTCAATGTTGTGTTTCTGTAGGAAGGCGTGTCTATCATGGCCAAAGCCAGGCTCCACCTCATAGTCTCCATTCAAACACTCTAGAGTAGTCCTGGTTATGTGGACCTTACTGAGAGAGAGAGAGGGATGAGAAGGAAGGGGTATACAGGGAAAGTGGAGAGAGAGAGAGGTGGGGGGAGTAATTATGGATATGTAATTCATTAAAGGAGAATCAGAAACTGTTTTCATCTCTTCCAGGTTTGAGATAGATCATTAATCATTAATTACATTTCAGTTCATCTACTGAGCACACTGAGATTGGAATGAAATGGATCCCTACCCTGCTATCTCAGCTCATTAGCTGGTTCTTGTTTACTTGGCTCCTGAGTGACACAGCGGTCTAAGGCACTGCATCTCAGTGCTTTAGGCGTTACTACAGACACCCTGATTCGAATCCAGGCTGTATCACAACCAGCCGTGACTGGGAGTCCCATAAGGCGGCGCACAATTAGCCCAGCATTGTCCGGGTTTGGCCGGTGTAGGCCGTCATTGCAAATAAGAATTTGTTTTTAACTGACTTGCCTAGTTAAAAATAAGGTTAAATAAAATTTATAAAATACTTTAATTGCATTGAATTGAAAGCAATCCCCTTTTTGTACACTCAACATTTCACGACTCTAGGACCAATAAAATGCATTAAAAATAGCTTCTGTAGTTTTGTGACTGTATGTTCATAAATAGTAAAAATGCTTTTGAAGTTTCAGTTTTGGAGATACAAGGCTTTCTTTCAATAGCGAGACAATTCTTCCCCAAAAGAGCTTGACAAAACATTCCATCTCATCAATATGTGGCGTTTCCCAAATTACACCTTACTCCCTATATATGGGCTATTCATGGGCTCTGGTCAAAAATAGTGCACTACCGTATATAGGGAATAGGGAGCCATTTAGGACTCAGACATAGTTTCCAGTAGTCATACATACCCAGGCAGTCCTCCTGCCTCCATCACATTGGCCAGAGTGACATCATTGGACCAGACATCATACTGCCACTTCCGGAGTCCCAGAACCCCACAGAGTACCCGACCCGTGTGCAGACCCACACGCATGTTCAGATCCACCTCTGTAGCCTCCACCACAGACCTAGGAAGAGATAGAAACCTTGTGAAATGTAAATCACTTTAAAATCTTAAACTAACAAGTGGTATGCTTTTGCCCTTTACTTTAACAACGGGTACGGCCCTGAGTATGCACTCTTAGAAGTAAAGGTGACTGGAAGAACCTTTGGGGGTTTTAAAAATTGCCACACGAGTGGAACCTTTCCAGTTTAAAAGGTTCCTCAAGGAACCCCTCTGAAAAGGGTCTTCGAGGAACCCCTCTGAAAAGGGTCTTCGAAAAACCCCTCTGAAAAGGGTTTTCGAAAAACCCCTCTGAAAAGGGTCTTCGAAAAACCCCTCTGAAAAGGGTCTTCGAGGAACCCCTGTGTAAAAGGGTCTTAGAGGAACCCCTCTGAAAAGGGTTTTTGAGGAACTCCTCTGAAAAGGGTCTTCGAGGAACCCCTCTGAAAAGGGTCTTCGAGGAACCCCTCTGAAAAGGGTCTTCGAGGAACCCCTCTGAAAAGGGTCTTCGTGGAACCCCTCTGAAAAGGGTCTTCGAGGAACCCCTCTGAAAAGGGTTTTTGAGGAACTCCTCTGAAAAGGGTCTTCGAGGAACCCCTCTGAAAAGGGTTTTCGAGGAACCCCTGTATAAAAGCTCAAACCAGAACCTTATTGTGAAGGGAGGGGTCACATTTCTTACCTTTTTAATAATATATTGTAGAGGTGACAGTCTATCAGAAAATTGGAGGTGTGGCTTATTTGAGGCGTGGCTTTCAGACAGTTCTTTTTGGACACCCTTTTTGTTAAATGTTATTCCTGTTCATCATGCTAAGTTTCTACACCGCAAACTTAAATGTTCCTTTAATAGGTATGCATATTACATAGTGCTGGGAAACTGTGGCTTCATGAACCCTTTGGGCCTTTCACGAAATTCTGCTGAAAAATTGTTAATTATTCGGAGCGTTTAACAGAGTGCATATTAGTGACATCTGCTGGTCAGGAATAAATATCAGCATGTTTGATGTTTAAATAGACTTGTTTTCCCATTGCATCCATCAAAACTTTGTCGCGCAATGGACAGATGTGTGCGTTGGTACACTCATTTTAGTTGTGGAGTTCCAGGTTCCGTGATATTATTTAGGACGCTGAAGACAAAAGACTACCATAGGCTACAATAAATAAAACAAAGTATTTGAACAACAATGGGAAGATCATTTTTCAACCATAGCCAGGATTGGATCTTGTGCCTATGCTGGTGTCTGATCCCAAATCCCCATCCCTACCTGCTGAACTACCATTCAGGACCTATAACCTCAAACAAATCTAAGTAAATTGGTAAATAAGCTGTCCAGTAGAGGTTGGTGTTTGAAAGCAACTTTGCATCGAAGAAAGCATCCTTGCCGGGGCGAAATCAGCGGGATCTTGCATTTTGCAACACACCGTTCGAAAATGCATGTGATCGAATGACGCTTCAGAAGTCATCGATCGCGTGGTAATGTTACTTTGAAGCTATCTGTCTATACTTTGAAGCGAGCAACCTAGTTAAAAAATAAATAAAAAACATTTACAAAAGATGGCTCCATTGAATGATTTAGGATGTTAAATAAAAAACTGAACAGCCTATGCTTATCGAAATTCATCATTTAAAAGTTAGAAATACAATGTAGCTAGTGTATCAAAGAAAACATTATTTTATTTTTATATCGATTCAATCCTGTACCTCCACAAGATGAGAGACTCACTCGCCACTGCTCTTCAGGCTGAGCCACCTGTCAGGTGAGAAATACAGAAGAATATCTAGACTAAGTCTGTAAGTCATGTCTGGCAGCAGAGGTCGATGTTTTGGAAACCACAGTGGGATCCACTGAGGGACCAAACAAAGCTCTGTACGTCATTTATCACATGGTAACTACTTTTCTTTGGGTTTGAATTAAACTTTTTTAACTCACTTTTACATATTAACAAAATGTGATAATTATCAATAGCAACTACCAGAGCTGTTCACATTTACAATCACTGTTTGAGAAATAAAAAACAGTGCTAAGATTTCAGAATAGATTCCTCTGCTAAGAAGGTGAAATGTCTAGATTTTTAAAAAAACCTCCGGCAGGGGACGGCATTCTTTCTTCCAAGTTCCGACATTTGACAGATATGTAGTGTGACGTGCGAAGCTTTTAACATCATCATCACATGGTATTGTTTCTTCGATACAAGCATCGTTACGTTGTGTCGAATCCAGGCCCCCAGCGTCACAAGCTCTGCTGGTTGGCTACTGCGTAGCAACCTAGCGTTGCCAAAAGCCCTGATCTGCCCTATAAAGCCTATCTAAATTATGATCACCAGAACAGCCAAACACATTGTTTTTAGATGATCGTTTTAGGCTCTAAAATGTGTGGGGAACAATTTTAAGTTCACAACAAATGGAGATATTTCATTAAATAATGATCCATTCTGACTACTACATTTGTCACTACATATTCTACGTGCTGACACAGACCAATGACGGGCCGGCTGGCTACGAAGAGGATCCTGGCTGACTCTCTCAGGCAGGATTGAAATGAATACATTGACCATGATCCTTTGCTAGTTACGGTTATTTTCATGATCCTTGGCGCTTCAAATTGAAAAACTTCCGGCTTCATGCGCCAAAAGGAGTTTTCCATTGGAATACATGGATGACGTCAGCGCTATCACTATCAACTGGTTTTAATGTCTATGGTTGAATCAGTAGTGCTTTGAAAACTGCATCGGAGCATCAGTGCTCCGGTATGAATCGTCCCATCACTACATATTCTAATATAATAATAATATTAACATCGCTAATTACATAAATGAATAAAATGGTAACTATTACAACTTTGGGATTTACATGGACTCTTAAGGAATTTATACACCTCTGTAAGCATCATTGAAGCTACAATACTGTCAGTGTTCAACCTTAACATGTGATGACAATACACCAGTCTCAATCTTGTTTTATGCTAAGAGTTTCAAAAATGAGAACCAAGCTTCTAAAAAGGTAATTTCAGCCCCCTAGTCTTGGAATTCCCTCCAAGGCAACCTAAAAGTCCAGGACCTGGTGTCCCTGGAGGAGTTCAAAGGACAAATAGATGAACAGAAATGCAATCATTTCTAGCTACTAGCTTGCGTTGCCTTATGTAAGGAAACACACACACATATCCACTGTTTGTTTGCTATTGAATATGTGCTGTTGTCTTCTGTCTGTGTTGTCCATTTTGTCTTACATTGTTTTTTTGTTTTTTTTTATCCCAGCCACCGCCCCCACCAGAAGCTTTTTGCCGCTAAAACGGCCTAGCCTGGTTAAATACACCAAAGGTGCAAATATGAACAATTGACCAATGGCAATGGTTCCTTGAGGAACTCCAGTTGTTCCTTGAGGATCTCAGGGGTTCCTCGGGTCACCACTAATTCCAAGAGTGGATCACTGCTACTCCAAGGCCCTCCACCGCCCTCCTTTCAGCAAATCTGACCACGACTCCCTTTTGCTCCTGCCTTCCTATTAGCAGAAACTCAAAAGAGGATGGACCCGTGCTAAGGACTATTCAATGCTGGTCTGACCAATCGGAATCCATGCTTCAAGATTGTTTTGATCACGCGGACTGGGATATGTTCCGGGTAGCATCAGAGAATAACATAGACGTATACGCTGATTCGGTGAGTGAGTTTATAAGGAAGTGTATAGGAGATGTTGTTCCCACTGTGACTATTAAAACCTAACCTAACCAGAAACCGTGGAGAGATGGCGGCATTCACGCAAAACTGAAAGCGCGAACCACCGCATTTAACCATGGAAAGGTGACTGGGATTATGGCCGAATACCAGCAGTGTAGTTATTCCCTCCGCAAGGCAATCAAAGAAGTGAAATGTCAGTACAGAGACAAAGTGGAGTCGCAATTCAACGGCTCAGACACGAGACATATGTGACAGGGTCTACAGACAATCACGGACCACAAAAGGAAAACCAGCCACGTCACGGACACCGACGTCTTGTTTCCAGTCAAACTAAACACCTTCTTTGCCCGCTTTGAGGATAATACAGTGCCACCGATGGGATCCGCTACCAAGGACTGTGGGCTCACCTTCTCCGTGGCCGACGTAAGTAAGACATTCAAACGTGTTAACCCTCGCAAGACTGCCAGCCCAGACAGCATCCCTAGCCGTGTCCTCAGAGCATGTGCAGACCAGCTGGCTGGTGTGTTTACGGACATATTCAATCTCTCCCTATCCCAGTCTGCTGTCCCCACATGCTTCAACAATAGTAGGCAAGTATAAACACCATGGGACCACGAAGCTGTCATACCACTCAGGAAGGAGACGGTTCTGTCTCCTAGAGATGAACATACTTTGGTGTGAAAAGTGCAAATCAATCCCAGAACAACAGCAAAGGACCTTGTGAAGATGCTGGAGGAAACAGGTACAAAAGTATCTATATCCACAGTAAAACGAGTCCTATATCAACATAACTGTCACGATCGTCTTGCGGAGAGAGAGTGGACCAAGGCGCAGCGTGTGCAAAATACATTCTCTTTATTTGAGAAGGGAAAAAACACGCAACGAACACTATAACAAACTGAAACAAAACAACAAACGATCGTGAAGCTATAGACATAAGTGCACACACAAGCTACAAACGTACAACATAGACAATTACCCACATTAACCTAGTGCCTATGGCTGTCTTAAATATGGCTCCCAATCAGAGACAATTAATGACATCTGTCTCTGATTGAGAACCATTCAGGCAGCCATAGACACAGCTAGACACCTACACTAAACACAAACCCATCTACTCTACTTAACCCCCTAAACCATACAACCACCCTAGACAATACAAAAACACATACATTCCCCATGTCACACCCTGACCTAACTAAAATAATAAAGGAAACAAAGAATACTAAGGCCAGGGCGTGACAATAACCTGAAAGGCCGCTCAGCAAGGAAGAAGCCACTGCTCCAAAACCGCCATAATAAAGCCAGACTACGGTTTGCAACTGCACATAGGGACAAAGATCGTACTTTTTGGAGAAATGTCCTCTGGTCTGATGAAACAAAAATAAAACTGTTTGGCCATAATGACCATCGTTATGTTTGGAGGAAAAAGGGGGAGGCTTGCAAGCCGAAGAACACCATCCCAACCGTGAAGCACGGGGGTGGCAGCATCATGTTGTGGGGGTGCTTTGCTGCAGGAGGGACTGGCATCATAAGGAAGGGAAATCATGTGGATATATTGAAGCAACAACTCAAGACATCAGTCAGGAAGTTAAAGCTTGGTCGCAAATAGGTCTTCCAAATGGACAATGACCCCAAGCATACTTCCAAAGTTGTGGCAAAATGGCTTAAGGACAACAAAGTCAAAGTATTGGAGTGGCCATCACAAAGCCCTGACCTCAATCCTATAGAAAATGTGTGGGCAGAACTGAAAAAGCGTGTGCGAGCAAGTAGGCCTACAAACCTGATTCAGTTACACCTGCTCTGTCAGGAGGAATGGGCCAAAATTCACCCAACTTATTGTGGGAAGCTTGTGGAAGGCTACCCGAAACATTTGACCCAAGTTAAATAATTTAAAGGCAATGCTACCAAATACTAATTGAGTGTATGTAAACTTCTGACCCACTGAGAATGTGATGAAAGAAATAAAAGCTGAAATAAATCATTCTCTCTACTATTATTCTGACATTTCACATTCTTAAAATTAAGTGGGGATCCTAAGACAGGGAATTTATACTGGGATTAAATGTCAGGAATTGTGGAAAACTGAGTTTAAATGTATTTGGCTAAGGTGTATGTAAACTTCCGACTTCAACTGTATCCTTATTCCATTCCTTTACTTAGATGTGTGTGCATTAGGTAGTTGTTGTGGAATTGTTAGATTAGATGTTGGATATTGCTGCAACGTCGGAACTAGAAGCACAAGCAGTTCGCTACACTCGCAATAACATCTTCTAACCATGTGTATGTGACCAATAAAATTTGATTTTATTTGTAGCGCTGATACCTACCTGTGTGTGTGTGTGTGTGTGTGTGGTGTGTGTGTGTGCGTGTGTGTCTGTGTGTACGTGCGTGCATGTGTCCAGTCCCTGTCTTAGTGGTATGGCTTTGAGGAGATAAAGTGGGACTATTTCCACCACAGTCTCTCCTTTCCTCCACATGAGTATATATAGAGGGAGAGAAGGGGGATCTAGAGGGAGAGGGTGGATAATTCAAGAAGAGAAAGAAAGAGAGGGCCATATGGAATTGAGAGAGAAAGAGAGGACCATAAGGAATAGAGAGAGGAAGAGAGGACCATATGGAATAGAGAGAGAAAGAGAGGACCATATGGAATAGAGAGAGGAAGAGAGGACCATATGGAATAGAGAGAGAAAGAGAGGACCATATGGAATAGAGAGAAAAAGAGAGGACCATATGGAATAGAGAGAGAGAAAGAGAGGACCATATGGAATAGAGAGAGGAAGAGAGGACCATATGGAATAGAGAGAGAAATGAGAGAGAAGGGGGAGAGTAGTGTGTATGAGCGAGGTGAGGAGAGAGGACAATTTATGAGCAAGGGAGAAGAGAGAGGAGTGTGTATGAGCGAGGTGAGGAGAGAGGACTGTGTATGAGCAAGGGAAGAGAGGGGAGTGTGTATGAGCAAGGGAAGAGATAGGACTGTGTATGAGCGAGGTGAGGAGAGAGGACAATTTATGAGCAAGGGAGGAGAGAGGAGTGTGTATGAGCGAGGTGAGGAGAGAGGACAATTTATGAGCAAGGGAGGAGAGAGGAGTGTGTATGAGAGAGGTGAGGGAGGAGAGAGGAGTGTGTATACGAGAGGTGAGGGAGGAGAGAGGAGTGTGTATGAGAGAGGTGAGGGAGGAGAGAGGAGTGTGTATGGCAACACTTGTACTGGGTGATAATGAGCTCCAGCATTGACAACCATCCGCTCAACAGAAAGACAGGAAAACAACACAACAGCAGAAATGCTCTGCTCTGCTTCTCATTTTGGAGTATGGGATCAACACTGTGACACTATGTCTCTCTGAGTGTGTGTGTGTGTGTGTGTGTGTGTGTGTGTGTGTGTGTGTGTGTGTGTGTGTGTGTGTGTGTGTGTGTGTGTGTGTGTGTGTGTGTGTGGTCAGTGCAGACTCACGTGATAGTGTCGATCATGTCCAGGCCCATCTCTACACAACAGTGTGCATGGTCTGCCTTGGGTTGGGTCAGACCTGACACACAGTAGTAACAGTCCCCCAGAATCTTTATACGCCTACAGTGGTTCTCCTGGAGAGACGAGGGGGAGGGGTAGAGGGAGAGTGAGGGAAGAGGAGGGGGAGGAGGGGTAGAGGGAGAGAAGAGCAGGGTAGAGGAGAGAGGGGGAGAGGGGGGACAGAGTGGTGGGAGAGGAGAGAAGAGAGAGGGGTGGAAGAGTGGGGAGAGAGAGGAAGCGAGACAGAGAGCAATGGAGAGGTGATGAAATGGGGAGGAAGAGAAACAGAGGACAATGGAGAGGTGAAGAAATGGGGAGGAAGAGAGACAGAGGACAATGGAGAGGTGACGAAATGGGGAGGAAGAGAGACAGAGGGCAATGGAGAGGTGAAGAAATGGGGAGGAAGAGAGACAGAGGGCAATGGAGAGGTGAAGAAATGGGGAGGAAGAGAGACATGAATTTTCATGATTGCAAACAGTGATGATCAAAACAAGGGTCCTTCTCAGTCAAAACCTGTAACATGGCTTCCATGATAAACCTGTAACAGGGCTTCCATGATAAACCTGTAACAGGGCTTCCATGATAAACCTGTAACATGGCTTCCATGATAAACCTGTAACAGGGCTTCCATGATAAACCTGTAACAGGGCTTCCATGATAAACCTGTAACAGGGCTTCCATGATAAACCTGTAACAGGGCTTCCATGATAAACCTGTAACAGGGCTTCCATGATAAACCTGTAACAGGGCTTCCATGATAAACCTGTAACAGGGCTTCCATGATAAACCTGTAACAGGGCTTCCATGATATGTCTTCCTGTTGCAGGGCTTCCATGATATGTCTTCCTGTTGCAGGGCTTCCATGATAAACCTGTAGCAGAGCATCCATGATAAACCTTTCTCAAGTTTCAAGTTTTATTAGTCATATGTACAGGATACACATGGTATACACTGTCCAAAGAAATGCTTACTTGCAGGTTCCTTCTCGACAAACAACAATAAGAAATGATAAAATATAAGAATATGAACATAAAGTAAATGCCTCAGTGGAATATAATAAACATTTTAGCATCAGTATAATACATGAAGGCACAATTCATAGTCCAAAATGTACACTTGTTTTGGGGAAAGGGGAGTTGTTAGGCAAGTGTTTAAATAGTGAAGTATTTAGCATAATATTAAGTCTGGTAAGTGGTGTGCATGTGTGTGGATGAGTGTCTGTCTGTCTGTCTGTCTGTCTGTCTGTCTGTCTGTCTGTCTGTCTGTCTGTCTGTCTGTCTGTCTGTCTGTCTGTCTGTCTGTCTGTCTGTCTGTCTGTCTGTCTGTCTGTCTCTGTCTCTGTCTCTGTCTCTGTGTCTCTGTGTCTCTGTGTGTCTGTGTCTCTGTGTGTCTGTGTCTGTGTCTGTGTCTGTGTCTGTGTCTGTGTGTGTGTGTGGGGACACGGGGACAAAGATTGTACTTTTTGGAGAAATGTCCTCTGGTCTGATGAAACAAAAATAGAACTGTTTGGCCATAATGGCCATCGTTATGTTTGGAGGAAAAAGGGGGAGGCTTGCAAGCCGAAGAACAACATCCCAACCGTGAAGCACGGGGGTGGCAGCATCATGTTGTGGGGGTGCTTTGCTGCAGGAGGGACGGGTGCACTTCACAAAATAGATGGCATCATGAGGTAGGTAAATTATGTGGATATATTGAAGCATCAGTCAGGAAGTTAAAGCTTGGTCGCAAATGGGTCTTCCAAATGGACAATGACCCCAAGCATACTTCCAAAGTTGTGGCAGAATGGCTTAAGGACAACAAAGTCAAGGTATTGGAATTGCCATCACAAAGCCCTGACCTCAATCCCATAGAAAATGTGTGGGCAGAACTGAAAAAGCGTGTACGAGCAAGGAGGCCTACAAACCTGACTCAGTTACACCAGCTCTGTCAGGAGGAAGGGGCCAAAACTTACTTGTGGGAAGCTTGTGGAAGGCTACCCGAAACATTTGACCCAAGTTAAATAATTTAAAGGCAATGCTACTGTCACGCTCGTCGTTAAAGGGAGACCAAGGTGCAGCGTGGTGAACGTACATGTTCTTTTATTTCGAAAAATGTCACCAACAAAACAAGAAATAACAAAAATGACCGTGAGCTTACAAGGGCTATAGTGCCCCTAACATAAACAACTTCCCACAATGACAAAATCGGAAAAGGCTGCCTAAGTATGATTCCCAATCAGAGACAACGATAGACAGAACTACAAAAACATAGAAAACCCGAACATAGAATGCCCACCCAAACCAAAAAGAGACAAAAAAGGCTCTCTAAGGTCAGGGCATGACAGCTACCAAATACTAATTGAGTGTATGTAAACTTCTGACCCACTGGGAATGTGATCAAATAAATAAAAGCTGAAATAAATCATTCTCTGTAATATTACTCTGACATTTCACATTCTTAAAATGAAGTGGTGATAACTGACCTAAGACAGGGAATTCTTACTAGGATTAAATGTCAGGAATTGTGAAAAACTAAGGTGTATGTAAACTTCCGACTTCAACTGTAACAATTCATAACAATAAACACAAGGATAAAAGTAAAATAATGGAATTAATAAATACTAAATATTAGGATGAGCAACGTCGGAGTGAGATAAACTAGAATACTGTAGAGTACAGCATGTACATATGTGTAATGTAAATGTGTAAATGTGTAAAACAGTATGTAAACATTATTAAAGTGACCAGTGTTCCATTATTAAAGTGACCAGTGATTCCATATCTATGTACATAGGGCAGCACCCTCTAAGTTACCTTGTTGAGTAACCGGGTGGCAGCCAGCTAGTGACAGTGACTAAGTTCAGGGCAGAGTACTGGGTGGAGGCTGGCTAGTGATGGCTATTTAACAGTCTGATTGCCTTAAGATACAGTGGGGAGAACAAGTATTTGATACACTGCCGATTTTGCAGGTTTTCCTACTTACAAAGCATGTAGAGGTCTGTCATTTTTATCATAGGTACACTTCAACTGTGAGAGACGGAATCTAAAACAAAAATCCAGAAAATCACATTGTATGATTTTTAAGTAATTAATTTGCATTTTATTGCATGACATAAGTATTTGATCACCTACCAACCAGTAAGAATTCCGGCTCTCACAGACCTGTTAGTTTTTCTTTAAGAAGCCCTCCTGTTCTCCACTCATTACCTGTATTAACTGCACCTGTTTGAACTCGTTACCTGTATAAAAGACACCTGTCCACACACTCAATCAAACAGACTCCAACCTCTCCACAATGGCCAAGACCAGAGAGCTGTGTAAGGACATCAGGGATAAATTGTAGACCTGTACAAGGCTGGGATGGGCTACAGGACAATAGCCAAGCAGCTTGGTGAGAAGGCAACAACTGTTGGCACAATTATTAGAAAATGGAAGAAGTTCAAGATGACGGTCAATCACCCTCGGTCTGGGGCTCCATGCAAGATCTCACCTCGTGGGGCATCAATGATCATGAGGAATGTGAGGGATCAGCCCAGAACTACACGGCAGGACCTGGTCAATGACCTGAAGAGAGCTGGGACCACAGTCTCAAAGAAAACCATTAGTAACACACTACGCCGTCATGGATTAAAATCCTCCAGCGCACGCAAGGTCCCCCTGCTCAAGCCAGCGCATGTCCAGGCCCGTCTGAAGTTTGCCAATGACCATCTGGATGATCCAGAGGAGGAATGGGAGAAGGTCATGTGGTCTGATGAGACAAAAATAGAGCTTTTTGCTCTAAACTCCACTCGCCGTGTTTGGAGGAATAGAAGGATGAGTACAACCCCAAGAACACCATCCCAACCGTGAAGCATGGAGGTGGAAACATCATTCTTTGGGGATGCTTTTCTGCAAAGGGGACAGGACGACTGCACCGTATTGAGGGGAGGATGGATGGGGCCATGTATCGCGAGATCTTGACCAACAACCTCCTTCCCTCAGTAAGAGCATTGAAGATGGGTCGTGGCTGGGTCTTCCAGCATGACAACGACCCGAAACACACAGCCAGGGCAACTAAGGAGTGGCTCCGTAAGAAGCATCTCAAGGTCCTGGAGTGGCCTAGCCAGTCTCCAGACCTGAACCCAATAGAAAATCTTTGGAGGGAGCCGAAAGTCCGTATTGCCCAGCGACAGCCCCGAAACCTGAAGGATCTGGAGAAGGTCTGTATGGAGGAGTGGGCCAAAATCCCTGCTGCAGTGTGTGCAAACCTGGTCAAGAACTACAGGAAACGTATGATCTCTGTAATTGCAAACTAAGGTTTCTGTACCAAATATTCAGTTCTGCTTTTCTGATGTATCAAATACTTATGTCATGCAATAAAATGCAAATTAATTACTTAAAAATCATACAATGTGATTTTCTGGATTTTTGTTTTAGATTCCTTCTCTCACAGTTGAAGTGTACCTATGATAAAAATTACAGACCTCTACATGCTTTGTAAGTAGGAAAACCTGCAAAATTGTCAGTGTATCAAATACTTGTTCTCCCCACTGTAGAAGCTATTTTCAGTCTTTTGGTCCCAGCTTTGATGCACCTGTACTGACGTCGCCTTCTGGATTATAGCTGAGTGAACAGGCCGTGGCTCGGGTGGTTGATGTCCTTGATGATCTTTTTGGCCTTCCTGTGACATCAACTGCTGTAGGTGTCAAGGAGGGCAGGCAGTGTATCCCAGGTGATGCATTAGGCAGACCGCACCACCTTCTGGAAAGCTCTGCGGTTGTGGTGGTGCAGTTGCCGTACCAGGCTGTGATACCGACCGACAGGATGCTCTCAATGGTGCATCTGTAAAAGTTTGTGAGGGTCTTCACCACACTGTCTGTGTGGGTGGACCATTTCAGATTATCAGTGATGTGTATGAAGCATTTCACCTTCTCCACTGCGGTCCCATCGATGTGGACGTGGGTGTGCTCCCTCTGCTGTCTCCTGAAGTCCGCGATCAGCTCCTTTGTTTTGTTGACGTTGAGGTTATTTTCCTGGAACCACTCCGCCAGGGTCCTCACCTCCTCCCTGTAGGCTGTCTCGTCATTGCTGGTAATCAGGCCTACTGCTGTTGTGTCATCTAGAAACTTCATGATTGAATTGGAGGCGTGCGTGGCCACGCAGAGTTGTAGAAAATGAACAGCATTCTTACATAGCTATTGTCCAGATGGGATAGGGCAGTGTGCAGTGTGATGGCAATTGCATCGTCTGTGGATCTATTGGGATGGTATGAAAATTGAAGTGGGTCTAGGGTGTCAGGTAAGGTGGAAGTGATATAATCTTTAACTAGTCTATGAAAGCACTTCATGATGACAGAAGTGAGTGCTACGGTGTCGATAGTTATTTAGTTTAGTTACTTTTGCCTTTTTGGGTACAGGAACAATGTTGGACATCTTAAAGCAAGTGGGGACAGCAGACTGAAAGAGATTGAATATGTCCATAAACACTCCAGCCAGCTGGTCTGCGCATGGTCTGAGAATGCGGCTAGGGATGCCATCTGGGCCGGCAGCCTTGTGAGGGTTAACACACTTAAATGTCTTACTCAAATCGACCATGAAGAACGAGAGCCCACAGTCTTTGGGAGCGGGCCGCGTCAGTGGCGCTGTGTTATCCTCAAAGCGGGCGAAGAAGGTGTTTAGCTTGTTCGGGAGCAAGACATCGGTGTCCGCAACATGGCTGGTTTTCCTTTGTAATACGTGATTGTCTGGAGTCCCTGCCACATATGTCACATGTCTGAGCCCTTGAATTGCGACTACACTATGTCTTTCTACTGACGTTTGGCCTGTTTGATTGTCTTACGGAGGGCATAACTGCACTGTTTGCCACATATCAACAGTTTTTGGTTAGGTTTTAATAGTCACAGTGGGAACAACATCCCCTATACAATTCCTGATGAACTCAGTCACTGTGTCAGTGTATACGTCAATGTTATTCTCAATGGCAACCCGGAATATATCCCAGTCCGCATGATCAAAACAATCTTGAAGCATGGATTCCAATGGGTCAGAACAGAGTTGAATAGACCTTAGCATGGGTACTTCCTGCTTGGAGCAGAATGGAGATGTGATCTGATTTGCCGAAAGGAGGGTGAGGGAGTGCCTTGTAACCATCCCAGAAGGGAGAGTAACAATGGTTGAGAGTTTTTGAAGCGCGAGTACTACAGGCAATGTGTTGATAGAACTTCGGTAGCGTTTTCCTCAAATTTGGTTTGTTAAAGTTCCCAGCTACAATAAATGCATCCTCGGGATATGTGGTTTCCAGTTTTCACAAAGTCCAGTGTAGTTCCTTGAGGGCCGTCGTGGTATCGGCTTGAGGGGGAATATATAAGGCTGTGACTCTAACCAAAGAGAATTCTCTTGGGACACAATACGGTTGGCATTTGATTGTGAGGTATTCTAGGTTGGTTGAACAAAAGTTATCACAATGTAATAACGGAGCTGTGAGTCGGGAAGCAGGTGCAGGTAAAACGTTTAATAAAACAACAAAACCAGTAACAAGTCAATACCATAAGGCTACACGCCAGTAAACAAGAACAATACCAACTGGTGAAAAAACATAAGTGAGTGACATATAAAGGGGAGGAAAGAATGAAGGGAATGAAGTCCAGGTGTGTGCAATGATGAATCCCAGGACCTGTGGTTAGTATTCTGGCAACGTCGTATGCCGGAGTGGAGGAGCAGGAGAAGATGTGATAAACAATCACACAATGAAAAGTTAATCATGAAACATACTCATCCACCTTTCTTCTTCCCGGAGAGTTCTTTATTCCTGTCTACTGAGAACCCATCTGGCTGTATGGACGGGGACAGTATATCCGGAGAGAACCATGATTCCGTGAAACAGAGTATGTTACAGTCCCTGATGTCTCTCTGGAAGGATATCCTCGCCCTGAGCTTGTCTACTTTATTGTCCAGGGACTGAACATTCGAGAGTAATATACTGGATGGTGTGCAAGCCTCCTGAGTCAGACTAGAAGTCCACTCCGACTGCCTCTTTCTGGCTGTATATAATAAAATAAATCAAATTCTGGGCAAATAATGTAAGAAATAACCCAAAAAACATATACACTTCAAAGTTCCTTAGGAGCTAGAACCAGAGTTTTCATGTGTCTGTCAGCGCCATGACAAAGTCTGATTGGCTGGGCCTGCATCCCTAGTGGGTGGGCTTGGCTGCCAAGTGGGTGGGCTTATGCCCTTCCAGGCCCACCCATGGTTGCACCCCTGCCCAGTCATGTGAAATCCATAGATTAGGGCTTAATGAATGTATTTCAACTGACTGATTTCCTTATATGAACTGTACTGTAACTCAGTAAAATCTTTGAAACTGTTGCATGTTGAGTTTATATTTTTGTTCAGTGTAATTAAGCAATAAGGCCTGAGGGGCTGTGGTATATGACTAATATACCATGGCTAAGGGCTGTTCTTAGCACGATGCAACGTGGAGTGCCTGGATACAGCCCTTAGCCCTGGTATATTGGTCATACAGTAGTACTAACACAAACCACCACACGCACTGGCACTTGCCTGCCTCTCCACGAACCCAAAGGCTCTTTTTAAGGGCCACCTAATAAATGCAAATAAGTGTGTGTGTGTCGGGAGGGGGCTGTCAAAACTATAAACAAAATAATGGTAAAAATATCTGCTCCGGGATGCAAACCCGCAATGTTCTGATACACAAGCGGTAACTTTAACCATTGCACTATGATGCCTGTTCTTAACACATTGACCTCAACAAACCGTTTAAATGTCTGGAAGTGTTCATTCACTAAGTAGTGATTTCACGTTTATTTATATTGTTTGGTTAAAATACACTATATATACAAAAGTATGTGGACACCCCTTGAAATTAGTGGATTCGCCAATTTAAGCCACACCTGTTGCTGACAGGTGTATAAAATGGAGCACACAGCCATCTCAATAAACAAACATTGTCAGCAGAATGGCCTTACTGAAGAGCTCAGTTACTTTTTAGTCACTTCCTCAACAAGTCACTTCCTCAAATTTCTGCCCTGCTAGAGCTGCCCTGGTAAACTGTAAGTGATGTTATTGTGAAGTGGAAACGTCTAGGAGCAACACCGGCTCAGCTGCGATATAGTAGGCCACACAAGCTCACAGAACGGGACCGCCGAGTCCTGAAGTGTGTAACATGTAAAAAGGGGTCTTAGGGACCAAGCCAAATTGGAAGCTTCATGAAATGGGTTTCCTTCGTCGAGCAGCCGCACACAAGCCTAAGATCACCATGCAGAAAGAAAAGCATCGGCTGGAGTGGTGTAAAGATTGCCGCATTTGGACTCTGGAGCAGTGAAAACGCGTTCTCTGGAGGGATGAGTCACCATCTGGCAGTCCGACGGACAAATCTGGTTTTGGCCAGATTGCATAGTGCATAGTGCCAACTGTAAAGTTTGGTGGAGGAGGAGTAATGGTCTGGGGTTGTTTTCATGGTTTGGGCTAGGCCCCTTAGTTCCAGTGAAGAGAAATCTTAACGCTACAGCATACAATGACATTCTATCTAGATGATTCTGTGCTTCCAACTTTGTGGCAACAGTTTGGGGAAGACCATACAGAAATGGTTTGTTGAGATCAGTGTGGAAGAACTTGACTGGCCTGCACAGAGCCCTGACCTCAACCCCATCAAACACCTTCGGGCTGAATTGGAATGCCGACTGTGAGCCAGGCCTAATCGTCCAACATCAGTGCCAAACCACTCTAATGCTGTTGTGGCTGAATGGAAGCAAGTCCCCGCAGCAATGTTCCAACATCTAGTGGAAAGCCTTCCCAGAAGAGTGGAGGCTGTTATAGCAGCAAAGGCGAGACCAACTCCATATTAACGGCCATGATTTTTTAATGAGATGTTCAACGAGCAGGTGTCCACATACTTTGGACATGTGGTGTACAATAGTCTAAAACAGTTAATTTGTTGAAAACAGACTCATTTAATCATGTAGTTAACAAGCATTTCATGTTATTTTAAGTGCACGCCGCTGCAGGCTGGCTGCAACCTGATCTCATAGCATTTCGTATTATTCTGAACGTAAATCTGTAACACTCCATTTAGTGTGATATGTTAAGTTTCGTATGGTTTGTCTTACTTTGTGGATTACCGTGATCCATTTTGCAAGATATGTTATGAATTCGTTTGATATGTTACGAATTTTCTATTTGTACAATATGTTATGAATTTGCAATACGTATGATAATTTACGAATTCCAATTTGTTGTGGCTAGCGTTAGCTAGGTGTCTAACGCTAATGTTAGCTACGTGGCTAACCTTAGCTAGGCAAGGGGTTAGGGTTAAGGTTAGGAGTGAGGTTAAAGGGTTAACGTTAGGGTTAAGGGAAGTGATAGCTAACATGCTAAGTAGGTGCAAAGTAGCAAAAAAGTAGTAAGTAGTTGCAAAGTTGGTAATTAGCTAAAATGCTAGTTGTCCATGATGAGTTTCGAACTTTTGGGTTGCTAGATATTCGTGCTCTATGCTCATTTTTCCACACTGACTAACCACCCTCGTTTTTGCATTAGAGGAGACGTTTCCTATTTCTGAAGTAAATCTCAATTTTTCTGTAAATTACGCTTTTGTTTGTGATTTGGCTTGTCTTTGAGAAACTTATCGCGATTCACCTCCTCATTGCTCAATGTGCAGTATCAAGGCAAGCAAAAGACAGGAACGAGCTCCAAAAACACCCAAATAGGTCCTTTTAGAAACGGACACACTCTCAGTATAGTGATGTAGGTCTTTAGATGTTGTACACATGAAATTGTGACGTTGCTAACTTTATCCGCAATGTTATAATCCATTTTTTGCAACTTCCATGTATTATAGGGGCACGCTCGGGCTGCACAGCTCCGTGGGGGAAACAACATGACTCGACCAAAATGGATTATAAAGTTGCAGATACATTTCGGAATTCCATGTGTAAAACATCTAAAGTCATACCTCACTATACTGAGAGCGTGTCCGTTTCTTAAAGGACATATTTGGGTGTTTTTGGAGCTCGTTCTTGTCTTTTTGTTCATGTCAGGATTTACATTTACTATGTTACGTCTAGTCTATGAGACCAGTCTGGCACACAGCAAGTCACGTAAGTAAGTAATGATTCTGATGTTGTTGTTTTAACCTGGTTCAGTATGTGGAGCCTCCTGACTACGTTTTACTTGTGGATGGCGATTTCAGATTTTCTGTGTACTCACTGAAAAGTAAATTGACACTGTGTTAATCAGTCAGCACACATTTGGATTATAAATGTCAAGACGACAGAAGATGGAGTTTATGCTGGAGCTGGAATTTATTCGACAGGGGTTTGAAACAGCAATGCTGTCAGTATGGTAAGCATGCACAATGGAGGTTCTGATTGCATGTGCGTTTCTGGTTGAACCATTTACTATATGTGGTTCAACATCAGTGGAGGCTCCTCAGAGGAGGAAGGGGAGGACCATCCACGTCAGTGAATTTCATAAAAATAAAAATAGTGAAACATTAAAAAAGTTATAATTTTTAGATAAAATTATACTAAATATATATTCACATGTCCCTAAATAATTTATTAAAACACACTGTTTTGCAATGAAGGTCTACAGTTGCCTCAGCAGCACTCTGTAGGTTAGCACCATGGTGTAGCAGGAGGACAGCTAGCTTCTGTCCTCCTGTGTACATTGACTTCAATACAAAACCTAGGAGGCTAATGGTTCTCACCCTCTTCTATAGACTTACACAGTAATTATGACAACTTACGGAGGAACATATCAGAGCTCTTGCAGCATGAACTGACATGATGTCCACACAATCAAAGGATCAGAGAAGGAATCTAGTACTAAAAGCATAAGCTACAGCTACCTAGCACTACAGTGCATAAAATGTGGTGAGTAGTTTGTATTTGTATTTATTAAGGATCCCCATCAGCTGCTGCCAAGGCAGGGTTCCAAACACACTTAGGCACTTAAATCACACATAAAGCAAAAGAACAGTACATCATATAACATTATTACACTACTACAAATCTACAATACAAAATGTATAATACCGCTATACAACAATATTACAATGATCAGTACATGTGTGTAGAGTGTGTGTCTGTTCCTGTGTGTTCCTGTGTGTGTGTCTCTTCACAGTCCCCGCTGTTCCATAAGGTGTATGTTTATCTGTTTTTAAATCTGATGCTACTGCTTGCATCAGTTACTTGATGTGGAATAGAGTTCCATGTAGTCATGGCTCTATGTAGTACTTTGTACCTCCTATAGTCTGTTCTTGACTTGAGGATTGTGAAGAGACCTCTGGTGCCATGTCTTGTAGAGTATGCATGGGTGAATGAGCTGTGTGCTAGTAGTTTAAACAGACACCTTGGTGCATTCAGCAGTTGACTCAAAGAAAGAGAAAGACAATAGTTGAACAGTTTTTAATTAATTTATTCCAAAATTAAGGAGAAGCAAGAGAGAGAGAGCGTGCTCGCTATATTTCGTGGGTATATATTTTTTATTTATTTTCACTTTCACTTAGTTAGCATATGCAGCTAGCTAGTTTAGCCAACTCAAACACCCAGTTCAAACAGAGAGGGATGCTATGTTAGCTAGCTGACTATGGCTATCCAACACTGGAACTCTTCCAAGTCAAGGAAAGATTTTATTAATGTATTGACCACCGGGGCCTGCCAGTGTAACTGCTAAACTGCTTGCTGTACACTATACTGCGTGATTGTAGCGGGTTTACTAACGTGTTAGTTGTAGTAGCTATGTTGACTATGACATTAATAAGGTGACAGGCCACATGTTGTTTTGTGCACTGAAGTCCACAATCGAAGGAAAAAGGTGAGAGGAGGAGAGATCTTTTTTTAAATTTCACCTTTATTTAAGCAGGTAGGCCAGTAGAGAACAAGTTCCCATTTACAACTGCGACCTGGCCAAGATTTGTTTATTTTTTATTTCACCTTTATTTAAGCAGGTAGCATTAACAACTGCGACCTGGTCAAAACAAAGCAAAGCAGTGCGACACAAACAACACAGAGTTACACAGACAAACATACAGTCAATAACACAATAGAAAGGTCTATATACAGTGTGTGCAAATGTAGTAAGATTAGGGAGGTAAGGCAATAAATAGGCTATAGGGGCTAAATAATTACAATTTCGCAAATTAAACACTGGAGTGATAGATGTGCAGAAGATGAATGTGCAAGTAGAGATACTGGGGTGCAAAGGAGCAAAAAATAAATAACAATATGGGAATGAGGTAGTTGGGTGGGCTATTTACAGATGGACTATGTACAGGTGCAATGATCGGTAAGCTGCTCTGACAGCTGATGCTTACAGTTAGTGAGGGAGATATAAGACTCCAGCTTCTGTGATTTTTTCAATTCGTTCCAGTCATTGGCAGCAGAGAACTGTAAGGAAAGGCGGCCAAAGGAGGAGTTGGCTTTGGGGATGACCAGTGAAAAATACCTACTGGAGCGCATGCTACGGGTGGGTGCTGCTATGGTGACCAGTGAGCTGAGATAAGGTGGGGCTTTACCTAGCAAAGACTTGTAGATGACCTGGAGCCAGTGGATTTGGCGACGAATATGAAATGAGGGCCAGCCAACGAGCGCATACAGGTCGCAGTGGTGGGTAGTATATGTGGCTTTGGTGACAAAATGGATGGCACTGTGATAGACTACATCCAATTTGCTGAGTAGAGTGTTGAAGGCTATTTTGTAAATGACATCGCTGAAGTCAAGGATCGGTAGGATAGTCAGTTTTACGAGGGTATATTTGGCAGCATGAGTGAAGGATGCTTTGTTGCGAAATAGGAAGCCGATTCAAGATTTAATTTTGTTTTGGGGATTCTTAATGTGAGTCTGGAAGTAATGTTTACAGTCTAACCAGACACCTAGGTATTTGTAGTTGTCCACATATTCTAAATCAGAACCGTACAGAGTAGTGATGCTAGTCGGGCAGGAGGGTGCGGGCAGCAATCGGTTGAAGAGCATGCACTTAGTTTTACTTGCATTTAAAAGCGGTTGGAAGGAGTGTTGTATGGGATTGAAGCTCGTTTGGAGGTTTGTTAGCACAGTGTCCAAACAAGGGCCAGATGTATACAGAATGGCGTCGTCTACCTAGAGGTGGATCAGAGAATCACCAGCAGCAAGAGCGACATCATTGATATATACAGAGAAAAGAGTCGGCCCGAGAATTGAACCCTGTGGCACCCCCATAGAGACTGCCAGAGGTCTGAACAACAGGCCCTCCGATTTGACACACTGAACTCTATCTGAGAAGTAGTTGGTGAACCAGGCGAGGCAGTCATTTGAGAAGCCAAGGCTATTGAGTCTGCCAATAAGAATGTGGTTATTGACAGAGTCGAAAGCCTTGGCCAGGTCGATGAAGACGGCTGCACAGTACTGTCTTTTATCGATGGCGGTTATGATATTGTTTAGGACATTGAGCGTGGCTGAGGTGCACCCATGACCAGCTTGGAAACCAGATTGCATAGTGGAGAAGGTACGGTGGGATTCAAAATGGTCGGTGATCTGTTTGTTAACTTGGCTGTCGAAGATTTTATAAAGGCATGGCAGGATAGACATAGGTCTGTAACAGTTTGGGTCTAGAGTGTCTCCCCCTTTGGGGATCTCAGACGATACGAAAGAGAGGTTGAATAGGCTAGTAAATAGGGGTTGCAAAAATTTTGGCGGATCATTTTAGAAAGAGAGGGTCCAGATTGTCTAGCCCAGCTGATTTGTAGGGATCCAGATTTTGCAGCTCTTTCAGAACATCAGCTGTCTGGATTTGGGTGAAGGAGAAGCGGGGGGGGGGGCTTGGGCAAGTTGCTGCAGGGGGTGCTGAGATGTTGGCCGGGTAGGGGTAGCCAGATCGAAAGCATGGCCAGCCGTAGAAAATGCTTTTTGAAATGATTGATTTTCGTAGATTTATCGTGGTGACAATGTATCCTATCCTCAGTACAGTGGCGAAATTGTGGCCGTGCTTGCGTGTGATCAGGGGTGTATTCATTCCACCAATTATGTTGAACAATTCTTAAATGGAAGCAAACAGAATGAAACGGAGTTAAACATACCTGAATTTGTCCAATAGAAATTTTAATTTGCAACTGTTGGACTAATGATTACAACCTAGATCAGCTAGATGCAGGCAAGAGTGTGCAAGGCAGTATTGAATGTGTCACTGTCAGTCACCTTGATTACTCTAATTTCTCTCGATGTTGTAAACTTTCATTCATATGCAAGGTTGTAGCGAACCCATGATGGGTATAGGGAAAATTCTAGTTTCATGTAGCAGTCTAAACCTAGCAATGTTACATTGACAGTCATCCAATATGCTGTAATAGAAATAAGGCCTTGCTCATAAAAAGTAAAAATAAAATGTCCTGCCTCATCTTAAACAGTACCGACCACGACTGTTCACCATAGCTAACTTACTGTTTCTTATTAACAAAACAATTTGTTTTCGTAATTGGGGTTTGTACTGTGGTCTTGGTTGTTCTTAAGAAATGTAGCGTAGCTAACTGTAGTGTTTGTCCTGTCTGAAATATGGCTAACCCATAGCTTGGTCTGTGTAATGCAAATTAAAGTGATTAGCATGGCAGTTTCCCAAAATGTGGTGGTTTTAAACTTAATGTAATTAACGTTAACTAACTAGTTATGTTTTGTGTAAGAAAGTATGACATAATGTGCTGCATGAACTGGCCATACACATTAGCGAATGTTACAGTCTTACGTTGACTAAGGTTACTTAGCTAGCTAAAGTTAATTGGCTATCATAGCAACCAAGGACGTTCGCTACTGTCAGGATGGCGGTGTTGCCATCAGACGGGTGAAGACCCGTGATGAAGTCCAGGGATATGTGAGACCAGGGATGGTGAGGGACAGGCAGTGGTTGAAGAAGACCAGGCGGAGCTTGCCGAGGAGTCTTGTTCTGCGCACAGACCTTGTAGGTAGCCACGGATGCGGAGACGTCCGGGACCATGGTAGGCCTCCAAAAGCATTGTTGAACAAAGTCTAGGGTCCGATGGGATCCCTGGTGGCAGGCAAGCCTGGAGGAGTGGGCCCACTCCAGGACTGAGGAGCGGACAGCGTCAGGCACAAACATCCGGTTATCTAAAAGTTTGCGAATCCCAGGAAACATTGCAGCTGCACCCTGGATGTACGCCCTGGATGTACGCTAGCACTCTAACGTCCATGGGAATGGAGAGGGGCTGAGTGGGGATGCCCACTCAGATTACGGGTGTGAGCTGGGCTAGACAATCTGGACCCTCTCTTTCTAAAATGATCCGCCAAAATTTTTGCAACCCCTATTTACTAGCCTATTCAACCTCTCTTTCGTATCGTCTGAGATCCCCAAAGGGGGAGACACTCTAGACCCAAACTGTTACAGACCTATGTCTATCCTGCCATGCCTTTATAAAATCTTCGACAGTGGGGAAACGCCTGGTCATGGCGTTCTGCAAGGGTATGGAGTCCCTACATAAGACATTGCAGTAACTCCTCGTGTCGTCCAATGGTGGCTCCTTGCAGGGAGACAGCATTGTGGAGCTGGTCTGAGTCTGCTGGGTCGGTCATGGCAGGAAGCATTCGCCTCTTCCTCTGAATGGGGAGGCCTGCATGGGAAGAGACGCTACAAGATCGGGAAAATCCTTAGATGATGGCTAGCAGCTTAGCTTAGCTAGCTAGCTAAGGTTAGCGGCTCGTCAAGCAGGCTTCAAACGGTCTGTTAAGCGGGATTTCGGGGACAACAAATAACAGTTCTAGATGTTGAAAGCTAACCGCATCGCGGAATTCATGCAAAAAACAGTAATTTTTGGGGTCAAAAACAACAAACCGAGTAGCTGAGTGTTTCCAGCATTGAGCGTTCAGCTGTGCAGCCTGACAAAGACAAATACAAAGATTCATCACAATACTGTAGGTCAATTTGTGTGCAGTATTTGGCTGCTCTAACAAGGCAGGAAAGACAACAGGAAAAAAATATTTGTAAAGATTACCCGCAATCATAAAAAACCAAGGTAATATGACTCAAGAACTGTCCGAATGGCGAAGAAACCTTTTTGCCTGTCAAGACCTGAACCCAGACAGCTATATGAATCAGAATGTACTTTCTTGTAGCCAGGGTTATGACGACTAGGAAATCAGGTTACAGGATTTGATTGAATGAGACCCAATTGTTTCCACTGTGTGTCTGGAAATAATGAGTAGGACTCAATATGAAAATGTAGAATATCAGAGATATTCAGTGTGTGTGTGTGTGTGTGTGTGTGTGTGTGTGTGTGTGTGTGTGTGTGTGTGTGTGTGTGTGTGTGTGTGTGTGTGTGTGTGTGTGTGTGTGTGTGTGTGTGTGTGTGTGTGTGTGTGTGTGTGTGTGGGTGGGTGTGTGTGGGTGGGTGCGTGTTTAAGGCTCTCTAATAGCTCCGACATGCTCTTGAAGTAGAATCCCTCCCACACATTCCCACAGAGATTAGCTATTTGTCACAGAGCACAAATTCACCAGCATCAACAACACACACACAAATACACACACAGACAGAGATATAAAGACACACACAGACACACGCAGATGCACGTACACATTCACAAGAACACACACTAGAACACACACCTACTGTTGACGCACATACACAACCACAGACAGAGGCGTACACACACAGGTACACAGGTACACAGGTACACAAAAACCTAACCAGAAAACACTGGGATTTCCAGTTAGCACCATATCACACATCAGCACATCAGAGACACGTAAGGGTAGACATACAATAATTAGGCTGAAGGCACCGACCTTCACACACACACACGCACACACAAACACACACACAGGGGAGAGATGCATGGCAAGTGCAGTGAGAGGCGGAGATGAGATGAGAGGAGACGGGGAGCTCCGGTTTTCTGCTCCCAGGAGCAGAAATATTCTGGCGTGGGAGGAAGGATACGAGAAATCACAACCTGGATCATTATCCTAGAGCAAGGCAGAGTGCATGTGTGCGAGTGTGTGTTCGTGTGAGTCTGTGTCTGTGTGTCTGTGTGTCTGTGTGTGTGTGTGTGTGTGTGTGTGTGTGTGTGTGTGTGTGTGTGTGTGTGTGTGTGTGTGTGTGTGTGTGTGTGTGTGTGTGTGTGTGTGTGTGTGTGTCACGTAAAGAAGTCAGACAGGCTTAGCTGCTGTGACAGACCCGGTTGGAGCAGTGAATTTCCCCTTGCCTGTTGGCCAAACACGACAGGGTATAAATCTCAATTAGGCCACAGCTGCAACTACACAAAAACCCATACAGCACATGCGCACACGCATACACACACATGCGCACACACGCACACATATGCGCACACACACACACACACACGCACACATACACACACACACACACACACACATGCACGCACGCACACACACACATACACACACACGTGCTCACACACAAAAACACTCATTGAATTTCTTCTATATTGACTTTCTTATATCAAAATCCATAACTGATTCATAGACAGAAAGACTCATATTGCACTGCAGTTATGTCCTCCACATCTATTATGTAGAGCACTACTGTCACCCATATACAGTTGAAGTCGGAAGTTTACATACACCTTAGTCAAATACATTTAAAAACTCAGTTTTTCACAATTCCTGACACTTAATCCTAGTAAAAATTCCTTGTCTTAGGTCAGTAAGAATCCCCACTTAATTTTAAGAATGTGAAATGTCAGAATAATAGTAGAGAGAATTATTTATTTCAGCTTTTATTTCTTCCATCACATTCCCAGTGGGTCAGAAGTGTACATACACTCAATTCGTATTTGGTAGCATTGCCTTTAAATAGTTTAACATGGGTCAAACATTTCGGGTAGCCTTCCACAAGCTTCACACAATAAATTAGGTAGATTATGGCCCATTCCTCCTGACAGAGCTGGTATAACTGAGTCAGGCTTGTAGGCCTCCTTCCTCGCACATGCTTTTTCAGTTCTGCACACACATTTTCAATCGGATTGTGGTCAGGGCTTTGTGATGGCCACTCTAATACCTTGACTTTGCTGTTCTTAAGCCATTTTGCCACAACTTTGGAAGTATGCTTGAGATCATTGTCCATTTGGAAGACCCATTTGCGACCAAGCTTTAACTTCCTGACTGATGTCTTGAGATGTTGCTTCAATATATCCACATGATTTTCCTTCCTCATGAGGCCATCTATTTTGTGAAGTGCACCAGTCCCTCCTGCAGCAAACACCCCCACAACATGATGCTGCCACCCCCGTGCTTCACGGTTGGGATGGTGTTCTTCGGCTTGCAAGCCTCCCCCTGTTTCCTCCAAACATAACGATGGTCATTATGGCCAAACAGTTCTATTTTTGTTTCATCAGACCAGAAGACATTTCTCCGAAAAGTACGATCTTTGTCCCTATGTGTAGTTGCAAACCGTAGTCTGGCTTTTTTATGGAGGTTTTGGAGCAGTGGCTTTGTCCTTGCTGAGCGGCCTTTCAGGTTATGTCGATATAGGACTCGTTTTACTGTGGATATAGATACTTTTGTACCTGTTTCCTCCAGCATCTTCACAGGGTCCTTTGCTGTTGTTCTGGGATTGATTTGCACTTTTCGCACCAAAGTACGTTCATCTCTAGGAGACAGAACATGTCTCCTTCCTGAGCGGTATGACGGCTGCGTGGTCCCATTGTGTTTATACTTGCCTACTATTGTTTGAACAGATGAATGTGGTACCTTCAGGCGTTTGGAAATGGAGACTTGTGGAGGTCTACAATTGAGGTCTTGGCTGATTTCGTTTGATTTTCCCATGATGTCAAGCAAAGAGGCACTGAGTTTGAAGGTAGGCCTTGAAATACATCCACAGGTACACCTCCAACTGACTCAAATGATGTCTGTTAGCCTATCAGAAGCTTCTAAAGCCATGACATCATTTTCTGGAATTTCGCTAGCTGTTTAAAGGCACAGTCAACTTAGTGTATGTAAACTTCTGACCCACTGGAATTGTGATACAGTGAACTATAAGTGAAATAATCTGTCTGTAAACAATTGTTGGAAAAATTACTTGTGTCATGCCAAAGTAGATGTCCTAACCGACTTGTCAAAACTATAGTTTGTTAATAACAAGACATTTGTGGAGTGGTTGAAAAATGATTTTGAATGACTCCAACCTTCGTGTATGTAAACTTCCGACTTCAACTGTATGTCTCATTGTCTGCATCCCAAATGGCCCCCTATTCCCTATATACTGTAGTGTTAACTTAAAATGACACAATGACTAGGTTCCAGTTTCAACAACATTTATTAAACCGTATTTCCACAATATATGGTTGCCATAGCGCTCAGGCCAGGTCCACCAACAGTGAGACTACTGCGCAGGAGTACTAAAAACAAAGTGATAGCACCGTAATAACAGAAATATAGCTAAACTTAAAACATGAACTTAACATATAGTGCACTACTTTTGATCACGACTCTCTATCTCCCTTAGAGCCCTGGTCAACAGTAAGGGAAAGACCTAGTCAGTTGTACAACTGAATGCGTTCAACTGAAATGTGTCTTCCGCATTTAACCCAACCCCTCTGAATCAGAGAGGTGGGGGGGGGGGGGGGGGGGCTGCCATTATCGACATCCACGTCTTCGGCGTCCCGGGAACAGTGGGTTAACTGCTCAGGGACAGAATGACAGATTTTAACCTTTCGGTTACTGGCCCAACACTCTAACCACAAGGCTACCTACCGCCACTATCAATAGAATAGGGTGCCATTTGGTACTAAACTAATGTGTAGGACATGTTATGTGGATGTAAAGCATTACACAGAGTGACCTAACCTCCCTCTTAATCTCTTAATTAATTATCTCCATTTATTTTATCCTCTGTTTAAATCTCTGCAATCCTTTCATACTCCATCCTTCATTCTTTAAAGGAGACCAGCAAAAATATCAACCTGACAGTCTCAACGCTAGATAGAAACTTACTTAGAAATATACTCTACCTCTTAATCTCTCTTCTTCTACTTCCTTCTCTTTCTCTCCCTCTCCCTCTCTCGTGTTATCTCTCTCTGTATATCTCAATCTTGTTCTCTCCCTTTTCTCACTCTGTCTCTCTCTCCCTCTATATTATTTCACTCTCTCTCTCTCTCCATCTCTCTCTCCGTCTCCCTCCCTCCCTCTCTCTCTCCCTTTAAATTATTTCACTCTCTCTCTCACCCCCATCTCTCTCTCCAAGTTAAGCTGATTGCTGAGACACCGTTTCAGACTCAAGAGGGGATAATGCTAATCATGTGACATAATCATGGGTGTGTGTGTGTGTGTGTGTGTGTGTGTGTGTGTGTGTGTGTGTGTGTGTGTGTGTGTGTGTGTGTGTGTGTGTGTGTGTGTGTGTGTGTGTGTATGACATGCATGTGTAGCGTGCGTGCATGCGTTAGTAGTTTCAAGAGATATGCTCATAAAGTGTGGTAGCATAGAGATGGGAAGACATAAAATAAGCTTTGCTTTCCTCGTGCTTTAAGACATAAAATAAGCTTTGCTTTCCTCGTGCTTTAAGACATAAAATAAGCTTTGCTTTCCTTATTAGTAAAAACTCTGGTATTCAACCCTTAAAGTTGACAAAGACTGGTTTGAGTGTGTTTGAACACATTTTCGTGTTCTAGGGGTTTCTACTACTCAGTTATACTCCTCCTGTTCCTCTATAATAGAGAGCCGGCGGTGGATACCTGCCAGAGACAAAGAGAATTAAATAAAAGGAAAAGAGAGAGAAAATGACTGAAAGAACAAGAGAGATGGATCTTCAATTTACTTTCCTACCTTATTATGTCAAGGAATGTATCGACCGGCAGAATGATACAAGGCCTGAGGGACAGAGTGGATGAGAGAGAGAGGGATGGAAGAAGGGAGGGGAGGAGAAGGTCAAGGAGCAGAGAGAATTCGAGTGAGAGAGATAGAGGGATCATCCGAAAGAACAGAATTGGAGCGTGAGATATGGAAAAATGACGAGTAAAATAGATTTCTAGAGACATAGGAAGGAAAGAGAAAATGAGGTGGAGGAAATGAAAGAGGCATGCTTGCGCATGTGCATCCATCTTTGAGTGGATTTACATATTGTATTTCGTACAGTACGGCATAATTTTCCTCTTGCAAACACACACATGCTATGAGTCACCGTAACATTTTAAATAAACAGGATATCTGATACTGTAGTTGTGGGGTGTAGCTCAGTGTGAGAGAAAGACAGAGAGAGAGAGAGAGAGAAATATATAATTGAGAAGTCATTGAGAAATATATCTAATCAAAAACACAGAGAACCAGACAACAAAAATATACGCCTTCAATATGGGGAAACACTGAAGCAATACAAACGCACCCTAAGAACAAAAAAGGAACAGCACATTAGAAATCAGCTGGATGGAATTGAGGAATCCATAGAATCAAACCACTTCTGGGAGAATTGGAATAAATTAAACAAACCTCATCATGAGGAATTGGCTATCCAAAATGGGGATATGTGGAGAAATCACTTTGCAAACCTCTACAGCAATATAACAAAGAGCCCAGAACAAAAAGATATACAAGAAAAATTACAAATCCTTGAATTAGCAGTCAAAGACTATCAGAATCCTGTGGATACCCCAATTACAGAAGAAGAATTATTGGAAAAACTATGCTATCTCCAACCCAAAAAGGCCTGTGGTGCTGATGGTATTTTAAATGAAATGATCAAATATACAGACCACAAATTCAAATTGGCTATACTCAAACTCTTCAACATTATCCTCACTGCAGGTATTTCCCCCGATATTTGGAACCAGGGATTGATCACACCAATCTATAAAAATGGAGACAAATTTGACCCAAATAATTACAGAGGAATTTGCGTTAACAGCAACTTGGGGAAAATTCTCTGCAGTATTATAAATAGCAGACTACATAATTTCCTTGACGAACACAACGTCCTGAGCAGAAGCCAGATTGGATTTCTAAAAAATTATCGTACAACAGACCACATTTACATCCTCCACACTCTAATTGATAAACAAGTTAACCAAAACAAAGGCAAAATCTACTCGTGTTTTGTAGATTTCAAGAAAGCATTTGATTCAATTTGGCACAAAGGTCTTTTTTATAAACTAATAGAAAGTGGTATTGGAGGGAAAATATATGATTTTATTAAATCAATGTACACTAAAAACAAATGTGCGGTTAAAATTGGCAACAAGCAAACAGACTTCTTCTCTCAGGGGCGTGGAGTGAAACAGGGCTGCCCAATAAGTCCAACATTATTTAACATCTACATTAATGAATTGGCAAAAACATTAGAAGAATCGGCAGCACCTGGTATCACCCTACACAACACTGAAATCAAGTGTCTGCTGTACGCAGATGACCTGGTGCTGCTGTCTCCCACTAAAGAGGGGTTACAGCAGCACCTAGATCGTCTCCACAGGTTCTGTCAGACCTGGGCTCTGACCGTTAACCTAAAAAAAACAAATATAATGATATTCCAAAAAAGGTCCGGAAATAAGGATGACAAATATAAATTCTATTTGGACACAGTTCTATTAGAACACACCAAAAACTACACATATCTAGGACTAAATATCAGCAACACAGGTAGCTTTCACATGGCTGTGAATGAGCTGAGAGACAAAGCAAGAAGAGCATTCTATGCCATTAAAAGGAACATCAAAATTGAAATTCCAATTAGAATCTGGCTCAAAATGTTTCAATCAGTTATAGAACCAATTGCTCTATATGGCAGTGAAGTATGGGGTCCACTCTCTAATAATGAATTCACCAAATGGGACAAACATCCAATTGAAATATTGCATGCAGAGTTTTGCAAGACTGTATTGCAAGTACAAAGAAAAACTCCAAATAACGCATGTAGGGCAGAATTGGGCCAATACCCCCTCCTCATTCGAATAGAAAAAAGAGCCATCAAATTTTACAACCATCTAAAAACAAGTGACCCCAAAACATTCCATCACACAGCTCTACAATGTCAAGAGATGAAACCAGAGAAGAGTCCCCTCAGCCAGCTGGTTCTGAGGCTCAGTTCACCAACCCAAACCAACCCCATAGAGCCTCAGGACAGCCCTCAGAAAATCTGGCCCAACCAAATCATCACAAAACAAAAATAAAAATATATAACCTATTGGAAAGACACCACAAAAAATCAAAGTAAACTTCAATGCTATTTGTCTCTAAACAGACAGTACATGGTGGCAGACTATCTGACCACTGTGACTGATAGAAAACTGAGGAAAACATTGACTAGGTACAGACTCAGTGAGCACAGTCTGGCTATAGAGACCGGTTGTCACAGACATTCCTGGCTGCCCAGAGAGTACAGGCTGTGCTCACTCTGCTCCAGGGGAGAGGTAGAGACAGAGGTGCATTTCCTACTACACTGTGACAAATACTCAGACCTAAGAGAATATTTCTTTCCCAAAATTATAACTCAATACAAAGAATTTGAAACTATAAAAGATGAAGAAAAAATCAAATATTTATTGATTGGGTGAAAAGCCAAAATGTGCAGTTTTGGCAGCCAAATATGTGTCCTCCTGCCACAACCTGAGGGACAGCCAGTGAAAAATGCAAAGTAATGTTGATAATATTTCCCATTTAGCTTAGTTTTGTTTTGTCTTTCATACCAGGTCATATGTCTTCTCAGTCATGTTGACACTGGTCTACTACCATTGCTTTAATGTATTGTTGTTCTGATTAATATTGTTGTTGTAGCTGTTATTAATGGTAATCCCATGTCCACTACTACTGTTATTATTGCTGTTGGTCCCACCATTTATTTATATATAAATATATATATATTTTGTATATATATACATATATATTTTATTTTAATTTTTCGATATGTATACTTTGACAATGTAAGTAATAATGAACTTGCCATGTCAATAAAGTCAATTGAATTGAATTGAGAGAGAGATAGAGAGAGTGAAAGAGAGAGAGCGTGAAAGAGAAAGAGAGAGAGAGAGAGAGAGAGTGAAAGTGAAAGAGAGAGAGAGAGAGAGAGAGAGAGAGAGAGAGAGAGACCGAGAGAGAGACCGAGAGAGAGACCGAGAGAGAGAGAGACCGAGAGAGAGAGAGAGAGAGAGAGAGAGAGAGAGAGAGAGAGAGAGAGAGAGAGAGAGAGAGAGAGAGAGAGAGAGAGAGACCAAGAGAGCGTGAAAGAGAGAGAGAGAGAGAGAGATAGATGCTCTAATGTATGTGTATCTGTAGGGGTGAAGCTCAGTAAGCCTGTTTAAAGCTGTGGCCTGGTAAAGCAACTTAGGAGCATGATAAGCTTTCTACTGCCAGACTACTGTTATCATATTAATAATGCATGTGCCACAGATAACAGCCTCTACCTCCTTCCTACCAGCCACACCTACCAGCTCTCACAGTCTCACGTCAGAATTAGACAGAATTAGTTCATCCATGTTTCTCAAATGTCAAATTTCGAAGTTGTTCAAAACGTAACATTTCTAAGTGTTTAAGGTTAGGGTTAAGTTCAGACAATAACTCCAAATTATTAAGGTTAGGTATTAACTCCGAATGGTTAAGGTAAGGGTTAAAGTTTGGTATAGGCTTAAAACAAAAATATAAAAAACAACTTTATATCGCTGGATTCAAACTTGCAACCTTTGGAATCAAAGGCCAAAACCTACTTGACGGCATCAGTGCTCACTGTTGCCCCTAGTGGCCCATTTCCACATCATCTCCCGACGTCCTCAGACATGCATGGTCGTGGAATACTGACTTGTATCACGGGTGACCTGGCTGAGCCGCACACACGCACGCATGCACACCACAGCTTATATCACACGCACGCACGCACACACACACACACACACACACACACACACACACACACACACACACACACACACACACACACACACACACACACACACACACACACTGAGGTTAGGGGACTAATAGGATGGAGGTACTCACTGTGGCCAGCTCGTCAAACTTCCCGAATAGTTCGTTGAGCAGTTTGACCAGTTCCTGGGCAGTACACTGAGACGCCAGACTGGTAAACCCCACGATGTCTGCAAACAAGATACTGGAGGGGAGGGAGGGGAGGAGGGAAAGAAAGATAGACATTATTATAATGTTTCTAACAGTGACAACCTAAAAAGGTCTAGGCATGCGAAAGGGCCCTTCTCAGTCACAAATAACATTATTTTCTTGTAGCATAGTTGAGCTTATTTGAGTCAGACACTGTCAACATTACTTTGTTGATGAATATGAATGTACTGAGCTAAGAAGAAGATCTGTTTGTCAGCTTATCCCAGTTTATCAAAGGGATAAAAACCAAATCATCGCAATCACACACATGCACGAACGCGCACACATACAATACACAGACTCCCACGAACGAGTGAGTAAAGGAGAGTATCTTGTAGAACAGTCTGTTCAAAAGTAGTGCACTATAAAGGGAGTAGGGTGCCATTTAGTATGAAGTCAGTGTTGCTTTAGTTTGAATAGAGTATTAAAAGCCATTTGTCCACAGCACAGATGGTTTGAACAACAAGGTGTTATATACTGAACAAAAACATAAACGCAACATGCAACATTTTCTAAGATTTTACTGAGTTACAGTTCATATAAGGAAATCAGTCAATTGAAATAAATTCATTAGGCCCTAATCTATGGATTTCACATGACTGGGAATACAGATATGCATCTGTTAGGTGTGGATCATAAAACCAGTCAGTATCTGGTGTGACCACCACTTGCCTCATGCAGGGCGACACATCTCATTCGCATAGAGTTGATCAGGCTGTTGATTGTGGCCTGTGGAATGCTGTCCCACTCCTCTTTAATGGCAGTGCGAAGTTCTTGGATATTGGCGGGAACTGGAACACGCTGTCGTACTAGTCAATACAGAGCATCCCAAACATGCTCAATGGGTGACATGTCTGGTGATTATGCAGGCTATGGAAGAACTGGGACATTTTCAGCTCCCAGGAATTGTGTACAAATCCTTTGAGAATGGGGCTGTGTATTATCATGCTGAAACATGAGGTGATGGAGGCGGATGAATGGCACGACAATGGGCTTCAGGATCTCATCACGGTATCTCTGTGAATTCAAATTGCCATAGATAAAATGCTATTGTGTTTGTTGTCCGTAGCTTATGCCTGCCCATACCATAACCCCACCGCCAACACAAAGGCATACACATTGCCTGCGGTTGTGAGGCCGGTTGGACATACTGCCAAATTCTCTAAAACAACGTTGGAGGTGGCTTATGGTAGAGAAATTAACATTCCATTTTCTGGAAACAGCTCCAGTGGACATTCCTGCAGTCAGCATGCCAATTTCACGCTCCCTCAAAACTTGAGACATCTGTGGCATTGTGTTGTGTAACCAAACTGCTCTAACACAAAGACAATGTATAGATGGAAGTGTGTAACTTCTTCACTAAGCCATAATGTGAGAGAGTGTAACTTCAGTAAGCCATAATGTGAGAGAGTGTAACTTCAGTAAGCCATAATGTGAGAGAGTGTAACTTCAGTAAGCCATAATGTGAGAGAGTGTAACTTCAGTAAGCCATAATGTGAGAGAGTGTAACTTCAGTAAGCCATAATGTGAGAGAGTGTAACTTCAGTAAGCCATAATGTGAGAGAGAGTAACTTCAGTAAGCCATAATGTGAGAGAGTGTAACTTCAGTAAGCCATAATGTGAGAGAGTGTAACTTCAGTAAGCCATAATGTGAGAGAGTGTAACT